>NC_137325.1:142763731-142936648 GCF_965287045.1 Carcharhinus amblyrhynchos | reverse complement strand
ACGGTGAGGGGGAGAGAGAGGGACTGGGGATGGTGAGGGGGAGAGAGGGACTGGGGATGGTGAGGGGGAGAGAGGGACTGGGGATGGTGAGGGGGAGAGAAGGACTGGGGATGGTGAGGGGGAGAGAAGGACTGGGGATGGTGAGGGGGGAGAGAGAGAGAGGGACTGGGGAGGGGGAGATAGAGAGAGGGACTGGGGACGGTGATGGAGAGAGAGAGAGGGACTGGCGACGGTGAGGGGGGGAGAGAGAGACAGGGACTGGGGACGGTGAGGGGGGGAGAGAGAGAGAGAGAGAATGGGGATGGTGAGGGGGAGAGAGAGAGGGACTGGGTATGGTGAGGGGGAGAGAGAGAGAGAGAGAGAGAGGGACTGGGAATGGAGAGAGAGAGGGACTGGGAATGGAGAGAGAGAGGGAGTGGGGATGGAGAAAGAGAGAGAGAGAGGGAACATGGATGGTGAGGTAGAGAGAGAGAGAAAAAGAGGGACTGAGGATGGAGAGAGAGAGAGGGACTGGGGATGGTGAGGGGGAGAGAGAGGGACTGGGGATGGTGAGGGGGAGAGAGAGGGACTGGGGATGGTGAGGGGAAGAGAAGGACTGGGGATGGTGAGGGGGATAGAGAGAGAGGGACTGGGACTGGGGATGGTGAGCGACAGAGAGGGACTGGGACTGGGGGAGAGAGAGAGAGGGACTGGGGACGGTGAGGGGGAGAGAGAGAGAGAGAGAGGGACTGGGGACGGTGAGGGGGAGAGAGAGAGAGAGGGACTGGGGACGGTGAGGGGGAGAGAGAGAGAGGGACTGGGGACGGTGAGGGGGAGAGAGAGAGAGGGACTGGGGACGGTGAGGGGGCGAGAGAGAGAGGGACTGGGGACGGTGAGGGGGAGTGAGAGAGGGGGACTGGGGATGGTGAGGGGAGAGAGAGAGAGACTGGGGATGGTGAGGGGGAGAGAGAGAGAGGGACTGGGGATGGTGAGGGGGAGAGAGAGAGAGTGGGACAGGGAATGGAGAGAGAGAGGGACTGGGGATGGTGATGGGGAGAGAGTGAGACTAGGATTGGTGAGGAGGAGAGAGAGGGACTGGGGATGGTGAGGGGGAGAGGGAGGGTCTGGGGATGGTGAGGGGGAGAGAGAGAGAGAGAGAGAGAGAGGGGGACTGGGGATGGTGAGGGGGAGAGAAGGACTGGGGATGGTGAGGGGAGAGAGAGAGAGAGGGGGACTGGGGATGGTGAGGGGGAGAGAAGGACTGGGGATGGTGAGGGGGATAGAGAGAGAGGGACTGGGACTGGGGATGGTGAGAGACAGAGAGGGACTGGGACTCGGGGAGAGAGAGAGAGGGACTGGGGACGGTGAGGGGGAGAGAGAGAGAGGGACTGGGGACGGTGAGGGGGAGAGAGAGAGAGGGACTGGGGACGGTGACGGGGGGAGAGAGAGAGAGAGGGACTGGGGACGGTGAGGGGGAGAGAGAGAGAGAGGGACTGGGGACGGTGAGGGGGAGAGAGAGAGAGGGACTGGGGACGGTGAGGGGAGAGAGAGAGGGGGACTGGGACGGTGAGGGGGAGAGAGAGAGAGGGACTGGGGACGGTGAGGGGGAGAGAGAGAGAGAGAGAGGGACTGGGGACGGTGAGGGGGAGAGAGAGAGAGGGACTGGGGACGGTGAGGGGGAGAGAGAGAGAGAGGTACTGGAGACGGTGAGGGGGAGAGAGAGGTACTGGGGACGGTGAGGGGGAGAGAGAGGGACTGGGAATGGTTAGGGGGAGAGAGAGGGACTGGGGATGGTGAGGGGGAGAGAAGGACTGGGGATGGTGAGGGGGAGAGAAGGACTGGGGATGGTGAGGGGGAGAGAGGGACTGGGGATGGTGAGGGGGAGAGAAGGACTGGGGATGGTGAGGGGGAGAGAAGGACTGGGGATGGTGAGGGGGAGAGAAGGACTGGGGATGGTGAGGGGGAGAGAAGGACTGGGGATGGTGAGGGGAGAGAAGGACTGGGGATGGTGAGGGGGAGAGAGAGAGAAGGACTGGGGATGGTGAGGAGGAGAGAGAGGGACTGGGGACGGTGAGGGGGAGAGAGAGAGAGGGACTGGGGATGGTGAGGGGGAGAGAGAGAGAGGGACTGGGACGGTGAGGGGGAGAGAGAGAGAGAGAGGGACTGGGGACGGTGAGGGGAGAGAGAGAGAGGGACTGGGGACGGTGAGGGGGAGAGAGAGAGAGGGACTGGGGACGGTGAGGGGGAGAGAGAGAGAGAGGGACTGGGGACGGTGAGGGGGAGAGAGAGAGAGGGACTGGGGACGGTGAGGGGAGAGAGAGAGAGAGGGACTGGGGACGGTGAGGGGAGAGAGAGAGAGAGGTACTGGGGACGGTGAGGGGGAGAGAGAGGGACTGGGAATGGTGAGGGGGACAGAGAGGGACTTGGGATGGTTAGGGGGAGAGAGAGGGACTGGGAATGGAGAGAGAGAGAGAGAGAGAGGGACTGGGAATGGAGAGGGGCAGGGACCGGGGGAGGGTGAGGGGTACGGACTGGAGGAGGGAGCAGGGGACTGGGGGGTGGGGAGGGGGTTGGGGGGCGTGGGCCGTGTGGGGGGCAGTGGGGTGGTGTCGGATTGGGAGGAGTGGGTTGGTATGGGGGGTGGAGGGAGGGGAGGGTAGGGGAGGGGAGAGGGGCGTGGGGAGGGGGGCGTTGGGGGGGGAGGGGCGTGTGGAGCGGGGCGTTGGGGGGAGGGGCGTGAGGGGCGTGGGGGGGCGTTGGGGAGGGGCGTGGGTGGGCGTTGGGGGAGGGGCGTGGGTGGGCGTTGGGGGAGGGGCGTGGGTGGGCGTTGGGGGAGGGGCGTGGGTGGGCGTTGGGGGAGGGGCGTGGGGGGGCGTTGGGGGGAGGGGCGTCGGGGGGAGGGGCGTGGGGGGGCGTCGGGGGGAGGGGCGTGGGGGGGCGTCGGGGGGAGGGGCGTGGGGGGCGTCGGGGGGAGGGGCGTGGGGGGGCGTCGGGGGGAGGGGCGTGGGGGGGCGTCGGGGGGAGGGGCGTGGGTGGCGTCGGGGGGAGGGGCGTGGGTGGCGTCGGGGGGAGGGGCGTGGGGGGGCGTCGGGGGGAGGGGCGTGGGGGGGCGTTGGGGGGGAGGGGCTTGGGGAGGGGCGTGGGGGGGCGTCGGGGCTTGGGGAAGAGGGGTGTTGGGGGGGAGGGGCGTGGGGGGGCGTTGGGGGGGAGGGGCGTGGGGGGGCGTTGGGGGGGAGGGGCGTGGGGGGGCGTGGGGGGCGTTGGGGGGGAGGGGCGTGGGGGGGCGTTGGGGGGGAGGGGCGTGGGGGGGGAGGGGGGGGAGGGGCGTGGGGGGGGAGGGGGGGGAGGGGCGTGGGGTGGAAGGGCAGTGGGGAGGGGCGTGGGGAGGGGGGCGTGGGGAGGGGGGGCGTGGGGGGGCGTGGGGAGGGGGGGCCTTGGGGGGTGCGTGGGGAGGGGGGGCCTTGGGGGGGGCGTGGTGGGGGGGTGTGGGGAGGGGGGTCCTTGGGGGGGCGTGGGGAGGGGGGGCGTGGGGGGGGGGCGTGGGGAGGGGGGGCCTTGGGGGGGGCGTGGGGAGGGGGGGCGTGGGGAGGGGGGGCCGTGGGGAGGGGGGGCGTTGGGGGGGCGTTGGGGGGGGCGTGGGGAGGGGGGGGCGTTGGCGTGGGGAGGGGGGGCGTGGGGAGGGGGGCATTGGGGAGGGCGTGGGGAGGGGGGGCGTGGGGAGGGGGGCATTGGGGGGGCGTGGGGAGGGGGGCGTTGGGTTGGGGGGGCGTTGGGGAGGCGTGGGGAGGGGGGCGTTGGG
The DNA here is from genome assembly GCF_965287045.1 of Carcharhinus amblyrhynchos. Lineage (NCBI taxonomy): Eukaryota > Metazoa > Chordata > Chondrichthyes > Carcharhiniformes > Carcharhinidae > Carcharhinus > Carcharhinus amblyrhynchos. The sequence goes on along the minus strand of NC_137325.1, from coordinate 142,932,870 downwards.
GGGGGCGTGGGGAGGGGGCGCGTTGGGGGGGCGTGGGGCGGGGGGTCGTTGCGGGGGGGCGTGGGGAGGGGGGGCGTTGTGGGGGTCGTGGGGAGGGGGGTCGTGGGGAGGGGGGGCGTTGGGGGGGCGTTGGGGGAGGCGTGGGGAGGGGGTGCGTTGGAGGGGCGTGGGGAGGGGGTCGTTGGGGGGAGGGGCGTGGGGAGGGGGTTGTGGGGGGAGGGGTGTATGTGGGGGCATTGGGGAGGGGGGCGTGGGGAGGGGCGTGGGGAGGGGGAGGGGCGTGGGGAGGGGAGGGGGGTGGTTGGGGGGTGGTGGTGTGGGTTGGGGGGTGGTGGTGTGGGGAGGGGTTTGGTGACAGGGCGAGGGGAGGGGTGGCGGGCGGGGAGGCTGGTGAGGGGGGCGAGGGCAGGGGGGTTGGGGAGGGGGGAGGTGGGTGGGGAGGGTTTTCGGGAGGGGCAAGGTGTGTGGGGGAGGGGGGTGGTGAGTGGGGGAGGGGGTTGGTGAGGGGAGGGGGTTGGTGGAGGTGGGGGAGGGGGTTGGTGAGGGGGGGAGGGGGTTTGTGAGGGAGGGAGGGGGGTGGTGACGGGGGGTGGGGGGTGAGGTGGGTGGTGAAGGGGCGTGGTTGGGTGGGGGGAGTGGGGTTGGGTGGGGGGAGCGGGGTTGGGTGGGGGGGGTGGTGGTGGGTGTGGGGGGAGCGGGGTTGTGGGGGTGGGGCTGGGGAGGGGTGGTGGTCGGGGGGGGGTACTTGGGTGGAGGGGTGGTGGTCGGGGGGGGCACTGGCGTAGATGGGAGGGACCGGGGATGCAGAGGGGGAGGGAGAGAGGGGGGAGGGACTGGGGACGCAGAGGGGGAGGGTCTGGGGATGCAGAATCGGGGAGAAGGACCGGGTGGACCAGGGATAGTGGGGAGAGGGACCGGGTGGGCCAGGGATAGTGGGGAGAGGGACCGGGTGGGCCAGGGATAGTGGGGAGAGGGAGGGGGCGGGTGAAATTGGGGTTTGTGGGGGAGCAGGGATGGAGAGAGAGAGGGATTCTGGTTGGAGAGAGAGTCTGTGTGATTGGGGATAGAATGAGTGGGAAGGATTGGGGATGGAGAGAGAGAGAGGATTGTTGATGGAAAAAGAGCGGGGGATTGGGTGTGGGAGAGGGAGAGATTGGGGATGGAGGGGGGAAGGGGGAGAGGTAGCAAGGGGGATCAGGGACGGGAAGAGAGAGGGAGAGGATCGGGACGGGGAGAGGGGGAGGATCGGGACGGGAAGAGAGAGGGGGGAGGATCGGGGACGGCGAGAGAGGGAGATTGGGGATTGGTGAGGACAGCGGGGCTGGAGGGAGGCGAGGACAGCGGGGCTGGAGGGGAGGCGAGGACAGCGGGGCTGGAGGGGAGGCGAGGACAGCGGGGCTGGAGGGGAGGCGAGGACAGCGGGGCTGGAGGGGAGGCGAGGACAGCGGGGCTGGAGGGGAGGCGAGGACAGCGGGGCTGGAGGGGAGGCGAGGACAGCGGGGCTGGAGGGGAGGCGAGGACAGCGGGGCTGGAGGGGAGGCGAGGACAGCGGGGCTGGAGGGGAGGCGAGGACAGCGGGGCTGGAGGGGAGGCGAGGACAGCGGGGCTGGAGGGGAGGCGAGGACAGCGGGGCTGGAGGGGAGGCGAGGACAGCGGGGCTGGAGGGGAGGCGAGGACAGCGGGGCTGGAGGGGAGGCGAGGACAGCGGGGCTGGAGGGGAGGCGAGGACAGCGGGGCTGGAGGGGAGGCGAGGACAGCGGGGCTGGAGGGGAGGCGAGGACAGCGGGGCTGGAGGGGAGGCGAGGACAGCGGGGCTGGAGGGGAGGCGAGGACAGCGGGGCTGGAGGGGAGGCGAGGACAGCGGGGCTGGAGGGGAGGCGAGGACAGCGGGGCTGGAGGGGAGGCGAGGACAGCGGGGCTGGAGGGGAGGCGAGGACAGCGGGGCTGGAGGGGAGGCGAGGACAGCGGGGCTGGAGGGGAGGCGAGGACAGCGGGGCTGGAGGGGAGGCGAGGACAGCGGGGCTGGAGGGGAGGCGAGGACAGCGGGGCTGGAGGGGAGGCGAGGACAGCGGGGCTGGAGGGGAGGCGAGGACAGCGGGGCTGGAGGGGAGGCGAGGACAGCGGGGCTGGAGGGGAGGCGAGGACAGCGGGGCTGGAGGGGAGGCGAGGACAGCGGGGCTGGAGGGGAGGCGAGGACAGCGGGGCTGGAGGGGAGGCGAGGACAGCGGGGCTGGAGGTGGAGGCGAGGGACAGAGGAAGCAGAGGGGAAGGTCTGCAGATTGGAAACATGGAAACTAGGACCAGGAGTAGGCCGTTTGGCCCTTTGAGCCTGCTCTACCATGTATATCATACCTTGAATGAACATCAGATTGAGTATCCTGATCCCTCCTTTCCCCCCATATCCCTTGATCCCTTTAGCCCCAAGAGCTATATGTAATTCATTATGTACCGTCCAATCTATAGGATCCAGTCCAAAAAAGTTTTAGAAAGTGACCACCAATGGATTTATTATTTCCAGTGTCACTATCCCAAAGGGATATAGATAATCTAAGAACATAAGAAACAAGAGCAGGAATAGGCCATCTAGCCCTTCGAGCCTGCCCCGCCATTCAATAAGATAATGGCTGATCTGGTGGATCAGTTCCACTTTCCCGCTTAATTCCCCCGTCTAACAGAAATCTATCTACCCGTGACTTAAATATATTTAACGAGGTAGCCTCCACCACTTCAACGGGCAGAGAATTCCAGAGATTCACCACCCTTTGAGTGAAGAAGTTCCTCCTCAACTCTGTCAACTAAGCGAGTGGGCAAGGGTCTGACAGATGGAATACAATGTTGGTAAATGTGAGGTGATCCATTTGTAGGAATAACAGCAAAATGGGTTATTATTTAAATGGTAAAATGTTGCAGCATGCTGCTGTGCAGAGGGACCTGGTGTCCTTATGCAGGAATTGCGAGGAGTTGGTTCACAGGTGCAGCAGATAATTGAGAAGGCAAATGGAATTTTGTCCTTCATTGCTAGAGGGATGGAGTTTAAAAACAGCGAGATTATGTTGCAGCTATATAAAGTGCTGGTGAGGCTACACCTGGAGTACTGTGTACAGTCTCCTTACTTGTGAAAGGATATACTGGCACGAGAGGGGATGCAGAGGAGATTCACTAGGTTGATTCCAGAGTTGAGAGGCTTGGCTAATAAGGAGAGACTGAGTAGACTGGGGCTATACTCATTGAAACTCAGAAGAATGAGGGGAGATCTTAGAGAAACAAATAAGATTATGTTGGAAATAGATAAGATTGAAGCAGGGAAGTTGTTTCCACTGGCAGGTAAAACTGGAACTAGGCGGCATGGCCTCAAAATAAGGGGAAGCAGATTTAGCACTGAGTTGAGGAGAAACTTCTTCACTCTAAGGGTTGTGAATCTGTGGAATTCCCTGCCCAGTGAAGCAGTTGAGGCTATCTCATTGAATGTTTTTAAGGCAAGGATAGATAAATTTTTGAACAGTAAAGGGATTAAGAGTTATGGTGAGTGGGCAGGTAAGTGGAGCTGAGTCCACAAAAAGATCAGTTGTGGTCTTATTGGATGACCGAGCAGGCTTGAGGGGCCAGATGGCCTACTCCTGCTCCTAGTTCTTATGTTCCTTCAGTACTCTGGAATGAAGATTATCAGGTCCTGGAGACTTAGTCACCTTCAATTCTATCAATCCCTCTAGGGAGGTGACGGCCTGGTGGTATTATTGCTGGTCCATTAATCCAGAAACTTGGCAAATGTTCTGAGAAATGACATGGTTCGAATCCTGCCATGGCAGATGGTGGAATTTGAATTCAACAAAAAAATCTGGAATTAAGAATCTATTGATGACTATGAAACCATTGTCGATTGTTGGAAAAACCCATCTGGTTCACTGATGTGCTTTAGGGAAGGAAATCTGCCATCCTTACCTGGTCTGTCCTACATATGACTCCAGAGCCACAGCAATGTGGTTGACTCTCAACTGGCCTCCAAAGACAACTGGGGATGGGCAAAGCAACGCCTTTGTCCCATGAAAGGATTTAAAAAAAATCTCCAAAACCATTTCTCTACTAATGCTGATTTCATTCAGCTCCTCAATAAAACTTGCTTCTCTCGGAATCTCTGCTAAATTATTCATGCCTTTCTTTATGAAGGCAGAATCAAAGTACAAATTTAGTTCCTTGGCCATTTCTTCATTCCCTGCTAAGAATTCCTCCGTTTCTGATTGTAAAAGGCCTACATTCATTTTTGTCAATCTTTTTCTCTTTACATTATGTTCCCCACTAACTTACTTTCATACTCTATTTTCCCCTTCTTAATCAATCACTTGGCCCTCTGCTGAATTTTAAACTGCTCTCAAACCTCAGGACTATTGCTTTTTCTTGCCAATTTGTATGCTTCTTCCTTGAATCTGATATATCTCTAATTTCCCTTGTAAACCATGATTTGGCCACAATTCCCTTACCACTCTTGCGCCAAACAGGAATAAACAACTTCTGGAGTTCACCTATTTGTCCCTTAATTGCCTGTCATTGTCTGTCTAGTACTTTTCCTTCCAATAATGTTTTCTAGTCCATCATAGACAATTCATCTTCCGTATCATCATAGTTACCTTTGTTGAGATTCAGGACCCTGGTCTCAGAATCAGCTACATCATATCTATCTTGACAAAAGAATTCTAGCATATTATGGTCACTCATCCCCAAGGGTTCTCTCACAACAGGATTTCACAGCTAATCCTTTCTCATTGCACAACACCCAGAACAAGATGGCCTGCACCCTTGTTAGTTCCTCAATTGTTCCAAAAAAACTATCCCTTATGCACTCTAGAAATTCCCCCTCTGTTGTACTGTGACTAATTTGATTCTCCCAATCTAAATGCTGATTAAAGTCACCCATAATCACAGGTGTTTCTTTAACACCTGTCTAATGCTTTTCCCAACATTACTATGCAGTTTGGTCTATACCACCCCACCAATTTTTTTTTAATTCCTTTGTGTTTCTTAACTTGACCCATACAGATTCCACATCATCTGTGCTATTTTTCCTTAATATGATATCAATGTCATCTTTAATTAACAATGGAACTCCACCACCTTTTCCTTTCTTTCTGTCTGTCCTTCCTAAACATTGAATAGCCCTCTATGTTTAGTTTCCAAATTTGGTCACCTTGGAGCCACATCTCCATAATGCCAACTATATCATCCCCCTTTACAACTATCTGTGCAACAAATTCATCCATTTTGTTTCGCATGCCCTAAGCGTTCAGGTACAAAACCAGACCACAACAGCAACAACTTTATGACCTGCAACTGTTTTTAATTATATGTTGACCAAAAAAATCCAAGCATGCTTGACTCTCAGTTATAATTGCTGTTTAAAGCCAATATTGCCACTATTGTTGTTAAAATCACAGAAGCAGTTGTTCTTTGTCCGTCTGCACAGCTCTTTGGAGTAGAGAATTATAAAGATTCATAGGCCACTGAGTGAAGAAGTCTTTCTTTCAGTCCAAAGTGACCTACATTACAACAGTGACTACACTTCAGAAAGTATTTCACTGACTGTAAATCTAAGCTCACAAAAGGCACTGCATAAATGCAAGTCTTCCTGCAGAAACTTTTCCTTCCAATTGTTTGAGAGTTGAGGGAAGAGAGTCTTAGCATCTATCCTGTCAAACCCTTGTATCTTTCAGGGAGAACAGCTCTCATTCTTCCAACCTCCAGAGAGTACCTATCCATTCTACCCAATTTCTCCTTGCAGGAGATTTCTCACCCCATGATGGTCCAACCTATTAAACCTTTGCTGTACTCTCTTTAAGACAAATAAATCCTTCCTCAGGTATGGAGAACAAAACTGTGCATGCAACTGAAGCAATGGCTGAAGGGGTTTGTGCATTCTGAATATGTGTGAGTTTTGAAAGGCAGTCTCAAAGCTAAGCTTGAATCTTTTCTCTTCATGTGTTTTGCAAAGAGGCTACTGGATGATGTTGAGGATTGTGTGGGAGGTGAGATTTATACTGTGCTGGTTATAAATTGTGACGTACAAAGGGAGTTGGGGTCCAAACGTTGTGCAGAAAATATTCTCTCCTGTATTGCTATCTCCAGAAGCTTCACATAGCTGTGCCTGAACTCTGAAATGAATTCTCACAATAAGCAGGAAAGAACTGTTTCTGAATCTGAATTGCAGTGTATTATCTCCTCCCATCCCTGCAGGGTTTAAAGAAGACTATTTCAGCCATGGACCAGGAGCTTCCACGCACTGAGGGCAGCATTAATACCCGCAATGAGCTGAAGAAAGTGCTGCATCTGGAATCACTTTATAAACAGAACAAGGTGAAGCAGGATTGCACTTTATTTGCTAAATTAATGACATCAGCTGGCACGAGCGTCAAAACCCGTGTGATCAGTGACGTCTTTCATGTACTGTATTCATTCATTTGATGGTACAGAACTCTGTCACAAGCTCAGTTGCTAATGGGGTTCAATCCTCTATTGGAACCGGCTTGTCTGTGCCTGCAAAGTATCCTCCCACTGCCACAGCATTGAAAGCGAGCTTACGTGACTTAATAGAATCCTGCACCACGGAATTGGGCCATTCAACATATCATGCTCTTGCCAGCTGTTTAAAATTAACCCCCCCCCCCCCCCCCCAACGTTCTTTCCTTGTAGCCTTGAAGTTTTCTCCCCTTCATGTGTTTATCCAATTCCCTTATCAAAATTGCATTTAGGGTAGTGTATTCTAGATCAGAAGTTTATTTATTAATGTTACAAGTCAGCGTACATTAATACTGCAGTGAAGTTAGCGTGAAAATCCCCTAGTCGCCACATTCTTCCCACCTGTTTGGGTACACTGAGGATGAATTTAGCATGGCCAATGCACCTAACCTGCACGTCTTTGGACTGTGGGAGGAAACTGGAGCACTTGGAGAAAACCCATACAGACACAGGGAGAACGTGCAGAGTCCACACAAACAGCGACTCAAGCTTGGCCCACCCAGTTTTTCTTTAGCTCATTTCCTTAAATCAGTATCCTCTGGTTACAGACCTCTTTACCTGCCAAGTCCTTGGAGTAAGGTATGATGCGATTGGAATTGTGTTAGCTATGGAGCATTAAGAATCTGGCTGAATATGCATAGACTCTTGACATGGAGTACGCATTTGTCAAATTAATTTTCCTACTGAACCAGAGACTAGAAATGACTTTCTGTGCAACTTTCTCAATGTGACTGCAACATTCTGTCATTTAGGTTGTCACATCTTTTATTTTTCATTGCAGCTTCCCACCCTTCTGTCAACTTTTCCAAATGTGTTTGCAATTTGTTTGGGCTTACATAATTCATGTATGATTAGCAAACCAGGGAACTGAACAACATTCGGATTTTGTATCCCTCTTGAAGTAGAGGCAGGAGGAACTTGCTTAATGGTTTTAACAGGGTATTAGGAAATAGAGTTCAAGTAATTTTTATTTCTGTTTGGGGATAAAGTACAAGATCAAATAATTTTTAAAAATTCATTCATGGGATATGGGCATTGCTTGCTGGGCCAGTATTTATTGCCCATCCCTAATTGCCCTTGAGAGTCAACCATATTGCTGTGAACTAAGGAAGGAATGCAGATTTCCTTCCCTAAAGGGCATTCGTGAACCCATTTTTGTATTTTTTTTTATTCATCATGGGCCAGCATTTATTGCCCATCCCTGAAGGCATTTAATACTCAACCACGTTGGATCTAGAGTCACATATAGGCGGGACCAAGTAAGGATGGCAGATTTCCTTCCCTAAGGGACGTTAGTGAACCAGATGGGTTTTTACAACAGTCGACAATGGTTTCATCGTCCTCATTAGATTTTTGATTCCAGATTTTTATTGAATTTTAATTTCACCATCTGCCGTGGTGGGATTTGAATCCGGGTCCTCAGAGTGGATCCTGGATCTCTGGATTACTAGTCCAGTGACAATACCAATACACCACTGCCCCCCCTGAATAGGATCCTTAGGTTTTTTGGAACAGTGGATAATGGTTTCATGGTCATCATTAAACTTTTAATTTCAGATTTTACCATTTGCCATGGTGGGCTTCGAACCCAAGTATCTAGAACATTAGTCTGAGTCTCTGGATTACTAGTCCACAAACCTCCCCCATTTGTGTGTGCTAAGAAAGGGTTAAAGTTTTAGTTTCTTGTTAAACACAGGTGCCTGCAAGTCTATAATTCAGTTTCATTTGAAATTTTTCCTGCGTCGTAATTGAAGTTTATACGATGTAAAAGCAGTGACATGTTTTAAACAACTTAAGCTAAACAACCAAAGACCCACACTGAAAAAGCAGAAGCAATTAGAACTCAGTCTGAAACTAGGTAACCCCTCCAACAAGGAGTTTTCCATACTGACAGGACCATACAGAGGGAGGCAGTAGCGCAATGGTATTGTTGCTAGACTAGTAATCAAGACCTGGGGTAATGTGCTAGTGATTTAGGTTCAAATCCCACCATGGCAGATGATGAAATTTGAATTCAATAGATTTCTGGAATTAAAAATCTCATGATGATTGTTGTAAAACCCATCTGATTCACTCATGTCCTTTAGGGAAGGAAGTCTGCCATCCTTACCTGGTCCAGCCTACATGTGATTCCAGATGCACAATAATGTGGTTGACTCTTAAATTCTGAAAGCAATAATTGCTGACCCAGCAATTAAAAAAATAAAGAACAGAGTGTTCAAGAAACTAGGGTACTGGACTGAGAAAAGTTCCAGGACTTTGATATAAAAGGAACAAGGCCCTGTTCGTTGAAGTTAGAGCAAAGAGCAGAGAAAGGGCTCTGAATTAGAAAGACAGCTGCACAAAGCAGGTTTAACTTTGGCTAATGAGAAGCCAAGCATCTGATCTGGAAAAGGTTAGTGACACCTTAATACGGCCTGTGAAGCACTGATGTTCTATTAGTTGGGGTACCTGAGAGATTGTGTGGCAGCTTGAATGCAGAGTGTGTTTCAGGGCAGAGGAATACTGAAAGGAGAGGTTGAAATTCTGGATGTGGATCCTTGGTGAAGACATCTAAGAGAAAGCATTGTTTAGGGGAGATTCCAAGAGTGTTCTTTGAGAGCAGAGTTTGGAAACCCTCGTGTGAAAGCCTCTGTTGAGAGTAGTTGGCTCACGGTGTTACAAGCACCTGGGGAGATTTGATGAGAAGTGCACAGAAGTTGTATAGGCTGATGTGGAAGAACAAAGAATGGTACAGCACAGGAACAGGCCCTTCGGCCCTCCAAGCCCACGCCAATCATGATGCCTGCCTAAACTAAAACTTACGCACTTACGGAGTCCATATCCTTCGATTCCCATCCTATTCATGTATTCATCTAGTTACCCCTTAACATAATGTTTGTTCCTTGGTTTCAGAGGGTGGAGTGTCTGACCAGAGTTTGCCTATTAGTTTACATGAACTGTGTGCTTACTGAGAACATTAGCGTATAAGAATAAGTTTGTAACTTGTGTTATCTGTATAAATCTGTCAAGGTATAGCTGGCATGAGGGAGTGGTCTAGTTTAGTTAAACTTTTCTTGTTTAATACATGTTTTGTTATTTTGTTAACAGTTAATCGGAAGTCCTGTGACTCTTCATCCACGTCTCTAAACAAAAACTGGGATCATAAAATGGGGAGGGAAATATGTATTTTGACGGCTTTCTCTACGTTAGGATAAAAAATATACATCTTTGAAGGGTCAACTATGCTTTTTTTTAAGAGAGGTTGATTGAAAGTCCCTTTAACATCGCAAAAAAACATTGCAATGCTCTTCGCAGGAGCATTATCAGATACGATGTCACAGTGGTCAGCATTGCTGCCTCACAGCTCCAGGGACCTGGTTTTGATTCCCGGTTTGGATCACTGTCTGTGTGAAGTCTGCACGTTCTCCCCATGTCTGCGTGGGTTTCCTCCAGGTGCTCTGTTTTCCTCCCACAGTCCAAAGATGTGTGGGTTCAATGGATTGACTATGCTAAATTGCCCATTAGTGTTAGTGATCAGCAGGGTAAGTACGAGAGAGTATGGTGATAGGGCCAGGGTGGGATTATTGTTGGTGTGGACTCGATGGGCTGAATAGTGTCCTTCTGCACTGTAGGGATTCTATGAAAATGTGAGGCTGAGCCATGCAAACTTAATCTTTGGTCATCTCAATGATTGAAGCACAAATAGCATATGGTCTATTCATGTTTGCCCAATGTGGGTGGCATGGTGGCACTGTGATTAGCATGGCTGCCTCACAGCGTCAGGGACACAGATCCGATTCCCAGCTTGGATAAGTGCCTGTGTGGAGTTTGCATGTTCTCCCACATCTGCATGGATTTCCTCCGGTTTCCTCCCACAGTGCGAAAGATGTGCTGGTTAAGTACACTCAAAATTTGTAAGAAATACAGTAAGTTTTATAATACCACTGAAGCACCTTGTCATTATATTAAGCATACTATATAAATGTTAGCTGTTGAGGAAAGTCCAAAGTTTGAGACCGAGGCATTTGAAGGCAGGTCTTCCAGTAGAGAGGGCAAAGGTAATTGGGAATGCATGAGAGGCCAGAATAAAGTAACGTTTATTTATTAGTCACAAGTAAGGCTTACATTAACACTGCAATGAAGTTACTGTGAAAATCCCCAAGTCACCACACTCTGGCGCCTGTTCGGGTACACTGAGGGAGAATTTAGCACGGCCAATGTACCTAACCAGCACGTCTTTTGGACAGTGGGAGGAAACCCACACAGACATGGGCAGAACGTGCAAACTTTACACAGACAGTGTCCCCGGTGCAGTGTGGCAGCAGTGCTAACCACAGTGCCACCCATATTGGGCAAACATGGATAGACCATGTGCCATTTGTGCTTCAATCATTGTAGGAAATGCGTGAATGTTACGCTATGCACTGATGATTATTTACTCAGCAACTTTTTTGAACATTGCCTCTTTTTTTAAAATCCTATTTGCAGGCTCAGGTGATGCCTCTAAAGACCATGCTGGAGATAATCACAAAATATTTCCTGGACAGTTGTGAGAACACGAAGACTGTGGCGCGGGAGAACTTTCGAGCTCCAGCTCTAGTAAACCAAAGAGCAGCAGCAGTGCGTTTTGACAGTACCTTCGTAAATATCTATGACCTCTCCGATGAGGACAAAGGTGGAGGCGTCGCATTTCACGACTTGAATAAATCTGAGACTTGCAGGTACAACACGTCTGATTCTGCTGTATGACATTTTCTTTATAATACTGGAAAAGTGGCCTTGATTGTCTCTGCATGGCAAATGGACAGCTAACAGTGTTCACTGGAGTTTAAATGTTGATCCCAGAACTGAGTGGTTATAACCTAATAAAGGTGAGGCTTTTTGCTTTAGAAAAGGGAGGCAGTGACCTGATGAAAGCCTTCAAAATTATGAAGGGCTTGTTGGGGTAGGCGTAGAGTTTCCACTTGTTGGGATGTCCAAAATAGGTGTTATAAGACAGTCACTAATGAATCCAATAGGGAATTCAGGAAAACAAAGAACAAAGAAAATTACAGCACAGGAACAGGCCCTTCGGCCCTCCAAGCCTGCACCGACCATGGTGCCCGACTTAACTAAAACCCCCTCCCCTTCTGGGGACCATATCCCTCTATTCACATCCTATTCGTGTATTTGTCAAGATGCCCCTTAAAAGTCACTATTGTATCCGCTTCCACTACCTCCCCCAGCAACGAGTTCCCACTACTCTCTTTAAAAAAAAAATTGCCTAGGGCATTTCCTTTAAACCTTGCCCCTCACACCTTAAACCTGTGCACCCTAGTAAATGACTCTTCCACCCTAGGAAAAAGCTTCTGACTATCCACTCTGTCCAGGCCCCTCATAATCTTGTAGACTTCTATCAGGTCACCCCTCAACGTCCATCTTTCCAGTGAGAACAAACCAAGTTTCTCCAACCTCTCCTCATAGCTAATGCCCTACATACCAGGCAACATTCTGGTAAATCTTTTCTGTACCCTCTCCAAAGCCTCCACATCCTTCTGGTAGTGTGACAACAGAATTGAACACCAGTCCAAGTGCGGCCTAAGGTTCTATAAAGTTGCAACGTGACTTGCCAAGTTTTAAACTCAGTGCCCTGGCTGATGAAGGTAAGCATTCCGTATGCCTTCTTGACTACCTTCTCCACCTGCATTGCCACTTTCAGTGGCCTGTGCATCTTCTTTAAAACCTTTTTTTTATCAAAGTTGCAGTTTTTCTGCAACGCTGGCTAAATTTAGGCTTTGGTGTTTTGATTGCAGGGTGATTATTGAGCAAAAGACATGTCAAACCTAGCCGACTGTAGGCTTTCCACACCCACAACTCAGATGGCACAGTGGTTAGCACTGCTGCCTCACAGCGCCGGGACCCGGGTTTGATTCCCGGCTTGGGTCACTGTCTGTGTGGAGTCTGCACGTTCTCCCCGTGTCTGCGTGGGTTTCCTCCGGGTGTTCCTGTTTCCTCCCATAGTCCAAAAATGTGTGAGTTAAGCTGATTGGCTGTGATAAATTGTCCATTAGTGTCGGGGGATTCGCAGGGTAAATATATGGGGTTACAGGATGTGGCCTGGGTGGGATCATTGTTGGTGCAGGCTTGATAGGCCAAATGGGCTTCACCGTATGGATTCTATGAACTTTCCAGGTTAACATTGCAATCTCTGAAGCTATTTAGAGATGGGAATTACGTAGTTCTTTTCATAGCCCATCAAATATGGACATTGCTGACAAGGCTAGCATTTATTGCCCATCCCTAATGCTCAGAGCTATTGCAAGGTTTCTTGCCTTCTCTTGAGGATTAAACTCAGGATGCTCAGATTATGAGAGTGCTGTGCTGCCACTGTGCTAAGAAGGCACATGTTAAATATAAGTGCGAATTGAACCAAGGACCTACCAGAAGCAATGTGAAAGGGCTAACCACTAAACTGTGGAAAACGATTGAAGGAGCTACCCGATTCATTGTGCTCCTCTACCCTGTTGTAGTTATGGGTCAAAGTTAACTATCTTTCATGAGGATAACATTCCTGATTCTGTTCAATTCCTAGGTTCCCGAATGATTCAGGTGGTTTGACCTGTATGCCAGCACCTTCTTCCAAGACTCTGCAGAGTTCACTCAAGAAGAAGGATAGATCTCCTGGTAGGAATGGATGCTCGTCAGGAGGTGATCCGGGACTCCTTCCTGTTAACATCCTTTCATCAGATCCTTCCAGGACTGGCGGGTTTCCTGTGGAGGCCAGAGGTACAAATATGGAGCCGCAGAGACCGCGGTCAGGTCGCATTGTACGTGGCATGATGTCTGGCCCAATCCGTACAGTACAAGAGGTGAGTAGTCACTCATTGACATCCTACCAAAATTCCAACTCTATCCCAGAACATGACTAAATTGCTTTTTTCCCTCTCCCTGCCCTTTTGTCCCCATTTCACTTGAGGATGGTGATTTGCACAATTCCGCCAAGGCTGGAAGCCCTTGTAAGTAGTCTCACTACACCAGGTCAAAGTCCAACTGGTTTATTTGGCAGCACAAGCTTTCGGAGCGCTGCTTTTTCACTCACCTGATGAAGGAACAGTGCTCCAAAAGCTTGTGGTACCAAATAAACCTGTTGGACTTTAACCTGGTAACATAAGAACATAAGAAATAGGAGCAGGAGTAGGCCATCTAGCCCCTCGAGCCTGCCCCGCCATTTAATAAGATCATGGCTGATCTGAAGTGTTATGAACTTCTTACTGTGCCTTTTCCATGTAATAGCACCATGGGATCTTTATATCCACCTCAGAAAACAGACCAACTCGGTTCAATATCTCATTACTGTGCGGCATGGTAGCACAGTGGTCAGCACTGCTGCTTCACAGCTCCAGGGACCTAGGTTCTATTCCTGGCTTGGTCTGTGTGAAGTTTGCATATTCTCCTTGTGTCTGTGTGGGTTTCCTCCGGGTGCTCCGGTTTCCTCCCACAGGCCAAAGATTGATTGGCCATGCTAAAATTGCCCCTTAGTGTTCTGAGATGTGTCGGTTAGAGGGATTAGTGGGTAAATATGTAGGGATATGGGGATAGGGAATGGGTGGGATTGTGGTCGGTGCAGACTTGATGGGCAAAATGGCCTCTTTCTGCACTGTAGGGTTTCTATGATTTCCATCAATCATCACAGTGTAGAAGGAAATAAGGAAAAGAAAGGCTTGTGTTTTAAGACACCTCTCATGGACTTGGTGCCCCGCAGTGCTTTACTGCCAATTGATTACCTTTGAAATGGAGTCACTATTAAAAAGTGGGAAACACAGCAGCTAATATTCCCAACACCCAGCGAGGTGATAACCAGACAATCAGATTCCTTTTGGTGTTTGAGGGATTAATACTGCCCAAGATGTTGGGAGGAACTCCACTCCTTTTCGGTAATATGGAGTTGCTGGCATTGGACTGGGATAGGCACAGAAAGTAGTCTCTCAACACCAGGTTAAAGTCCAACAGGTTTATTTGGCAGCACGAGCTTTCGGAGCACTACTTCTTCACTCACCTGATGAAGGAGCAGTGCTCCAAAAGCTCATGCTACCAACGTTGGACCTGATGGTATCCTGATGTCCACCGGAGAGAGCAGACTATCTGTGTTCAATATCTCATCACTGAATCGTCACAGTGTGGAAGGAGACCATTATGTCTGCGCTTTACTTTGCTTCCAGGAGTTTGAATGTTGCTCAGGATCACCAAGTTTGATCAGATACTATAGCAGCTTCCAAATGATGCCATCACTTTTACCAATTCAATGTTTGATCTGGAATTTGAGATCGAATACAATAATAGCTCAGCCTGTTCCTATTCCCAGACCTTTTCCAGTTCCTCCCCTCAGTACTTTAAGAACATCATGTCTCCCATTTATGACTGTAGCAACTGTTAGAGTTATATTTTAATTGCCATTGTTAATCCTCATCAGGAAGACAGAATCTCTGACAGTGCAGCATTGGAATGTCAGGTGAGGTTTTAGAAACATAGAGGGAGGCAATTCAGCCCTTCGAGCCTGCTCTACCATTCATAGAGCCATAAAGGTTTACAGCATGGAAATGGACCCTTCGGCCCAACTTGTCCATGCCACCCTTTTTTTTAAATCACGAAGCTATTCCCAATTAGTCCATATCCCTCTACACCCATCTTACCCTTGTAACTGTCCAAACGCTTTTTAAAAGACAAAATTGTACCCACCTCTACTACTAGCTCTGGCAGCTCGTTCCTGACACTCACCACCCTCTGTGAAAAAATTTCCCCCTGGATTCTGTTATATCTCTTCCCTCTCATCTTAAATCTATGCCCTCTAGTTTTAGACTCCTACCTTTGGGAAAAAAATATCTATGCCCCTCATTATTTTATAGACCTCACTAAGATCACCCCTAAGCCTCCTACCACCAGGGAGAAAAGTCCCAGCCTTTCCTTATAACTCAAACCATCAAGTCCTGGTAGCATCTGAGTAAAACTTTTCTGCCCTCTTTCTAGTTTAATAATTCTAGTTTCTATAATACGGTGATCAGAACTGTACACAGTATTCCAAATGTGGCCTTTCCAATGTCTTGTACAACTTCAACAAGACGTCCCAACTCCTGTATTCAATGTTCTGACCGATGAAACCAAGCAAGCGAATGCCTTCTTCACCAGTCTGTCCACTTGTGACTCTACTTTCAAGGACGTATGAACCTGTACCCCTAGATCTATTTGTTCTATAACTCTCCCCAGCGCCCTACCATTAACTGAGTAAGCCCTGCCCTGGTTCAAGTGACCAAAATGCATCAACTTGCATTTATCTAAAATAAACTCCCATTTGCCATTCGTCAGCCCACTGGCCTAATTGATGGAGATTCCATTGCAATCAGAGCTAACCTATTTCACTATCCACTATGCCACCAATCTTGGTGTCATCTGCAAACTTACTAACCGTGCCTCCAAAATTCTTAACCAAGTCACTAATGTAAATGACAAATAACAGTGCACGCAGCACTGATTCCTGGTCACAGGCCTCCAGTTTGAAAAACAATGCTCTACAACCACCCTCTGTCTTCTGTCATCAAGCCATTTTGTATCCAGTTAGTTACCTCACCCTGGATCCCGTGAGATTCAACTTTATGCAACAACCAATCACAAAAATAAAGTTTATTAATTAGTCACAAATAGTCTTACATTAACGCTGCAATGAAGTTACTGTGAAAATCCCCTAGTTGCCATGCTCCAGTGCCTGTACGGGGTACATCGAGGGAGAATTTAGCATGGCCACTTCACCAACTTGCACATCTTTGGAGTGTGCGAGGAAACTGGAGCACCCAGAGGAAACACACGCAGTTGGAGAGAATGTGCAAACTCACCACAGACAGTGACCCAAGCTGGGAATCGAACCCGGTTCCCTGGTACTTTGACGCAGCAGTGCCAACCACTGTGCTGCCATCCTGCGGTACTCCCCCTCCTCTCCTTCCCCCCCCCGAAAATCTGTCTAACCTTTGACATGGATAAATTCAGAGACCCAGTCACCACTACTCTTCAGGGAAGAGGATTCCACACATCAGAAAAAATCCTTCCTCATCTCTGTCTTAAAAGGGAGACCTCATACTTTTAAACTGTTCCCCCTTGTTTTAGTCTCTCCCATAAGAGGAAACATCCTCTGGGTGTTCACTCTGTCAAGTCCCCTCCTGATGTTGGATGTTTAAAGATTACCTCTTATTCTTCTAAACTCAAAGAACAACCCAGGATGGGAAACAGGCCCTTCGGCCCAACGGGCCCGCGCCGCCATCTTAACAAAGCATTTTCCTACACCTGCCTTGCCCCGTGTGTATGCGAATGGTACCCCTATTGTAGCCAGATTCAGGGGAGAATAGTGTAGGGTCAATTTGGTACACCAGTCAGCCTAAGAGCACATCTTTGGGGTGTGGGAGGAAACCCACGCAACCACAGGGAGAATGTGCAAACTCCCACAGACACTGGCTCAAATCCATGTATCTGCACAGCTAGCAGTGATAGTCACTGAGCTGTTGTGGTGCTCGTCTGCTGGTCCAGGTTTAAGCGCATGCAACGACACGAAGTACTAGGCCACTCTCGAAACATCCAAGAGCAGCCCACGCACAACCCACCGTGTGCATGCCCCTCGTTTGACAACAAGGTGGACCGACACACCTGTGGATTAAAAGAGACAAAACATTAACATGTAGTATTACATTTCCAGTATCGTCAGAGGCTCTGACCCTTTTTAAAACCGTTTTCTATAACCCTCCATCCCTGTTTCACTCATGTGCCTATCTAAGTAAACCTTAAACAAGTCCAGCGTGCCTGCCTCCAGCACCTTACTTGGTAGCACATTCCATATCCCCACGACCCTCTGTGTGAAAAACCTCCCTCTAGTATCCAAATTATACTTCTCCCCCCTCACCCTTAGCTCGTGACCTCTTGTAATAGTTGTCTCCAATCTAGGAAAAAGCCTGCCACTGTTGACTCTATCTATACCCTTCATTATTTTATACACCTCTATCAGATCACCCCTTAATCTCCATCTTTCTAAGGAGAAGAGCCCCAGTTTACCCAATCTTTCCTCATAACCCAGTCCTTCCATACCAGGCAGCATCCTGGTAAACTTCCTCTGCACTCTCTCCAGGGTCTCCACGTCCTTCCGGTAGTAAGGTGACCAGAACTGGACGCAGTACTCCAAATGTGGCCTAACCAATGTTCTGTACAACTGAAGCATTAGACAACAGCTCTTATACTCTATACCTCTTCCTATAAAGGCTAGCATTCCATAAGCTTTCTTTGCAACCTTCTCCACCTGTGTTGCCACCTTCAGAGACTTGTGCACTTGCACTCCCAGGTCCCTCTGCATTTCTATACTCTTAATTGGTCTACCTTTTATCATAAGAACATAAGAACATAAGAAATAGGAGCAGGAGTAGGCCATCTAGCCCTTCGAGCCTGCCCCGCCATTCAATAAGATCATGGCTGATCTGTCGTGGCTCAGTTCCACTTTCCCGCCCTCTCCCCATAACCCTTAATCCCTTCTCTTATCAAAAACCCATCAACCCGCTTCTTAAAAATATTTAGCGAGGCAGCCTCCACCACTTCAACGGGCAGAGAATTCCAGAGATTCACCACCCTTTGAGTGAAGAAGTTCCTCCTCAACTCCGTTCTAAACCGCCTCCCCTTTATCTTGAGGCTGTGCCCCCTAGTCCTACTGTCTTTTTTGAGCGGGAAGAGTCTCTCCACCTCTATCCTATCCATCCCATTCATCATCTTATACGTCTCAATGAGATCTCCCCTCATTCTTCTAAACTCTAACGAGTACAAGCCTGGTTTATTCAGCCTCTCCTCATAGCTCAATCCCCTCAACTCCGGTATCAGCCTAGTAAACCTCCTCTGCACTCCCTCCAGGGCCAAAATATCCTTGCGCAGGTGCGGCGCCCAAAACTGCACACAGTACTCCAGCTGCGGCCTCACCAATGCCCTATACAGCTGCAGCAAGACCTCCCTACTTTTATATTCAATCCCCCTCGCTATGAAGGCCAGCATCCCATTCGCCTTCCTGACCACCTGCTGCACCTGCAAGCTGGGTTTTTGCGATTCATACACAAGGACCCCGAGGTCCCTCTGCACCGTCGCCTGCTGCAGTTTTTCGCCACGTAAGTAATAGTCCTTCCTACCATTCTTCCTACCAAAGTGGACCACCTCACACTTGCCAACATTAAATTCCATTTGCCATTTCCTGGCCCATTCGCCCAGCCTATCTAGATCCTTCTGCAGACTCTCCACACCCTCCGCACAATTTGCCGTTCCCCCAATCTTGGTGTCATCAGCAAATTTCGACACCCTGCACTCGGTTCCCTCCTCCAGATCATCTATATAAATGGTAAATAGCTGAGGCCCCAGCACTGACCCCTGGGGCACCCCACTAGTCACCATCCGCCAATCCGAATAGCACCCGTTGATCCCCACTCTCTGCCTCCTATTTGACAACCAATCCTCTATCCACGCTAACACCCTACCCCCAACTCCATGTCCCCTGACCTTCTGCAATAACCTCTTGTGAGGTACCTTGTCAAACGCCTTCTGAAAATCCAGAAAGACCACATCCACCGGCTCTCCTCTATCCACTGCCCTAGACACATCCTCATAGAACTCCAGTAAATTTGTCAGACACGACTTCATGTAACTCCTCCCTGCATTATTCCTTCCAAAATGCATCACCTCGCATTTGTCAGGATTAAATTCCATCTGCCATCTATCTGCCCAGTATACCAACCTATCTATATCCTGCTGTGTCACCTGACAATCATCCTCACTGTCTGCCAATCCTGCCATCTTGGTGTCATCTGCAAACTTGCTGATCACACCACGTATGCCCTCTTCCAAGTCGTTTATATATATATATTACAAAGAGAAGAGGTCCCAGTACTGAGCCCTGCGGCACACCACTGGTGACAGACCTCCAGCCAGGAAAGGACCCTTCCACTACTACTCTCTGTCTCCTGTTGCCTAGCCAGTTTTCAATCCATCTAGATACCTGTCCCTGTATCCCATATGCCTTAACCTTTTCTACCAGCCTACCGTGAGGGACTTTGTCAAATGCCTTACTAAAATCCATATAGATGACATCAACGGCTTGCCCATCATCAACCGTTTTTGTCACCTCCTCAAAAAATTCTACCAGATTCGTAAGGCAAGACCTCACCTGAACAAAGCCATGTTGCGTATCCCTAATCGGATTGCAACGCTCCAAATGCTTATACATCCTATCCCTAAGAATTTTTTCCAACAATTTTCCTACCGCCGATGTCAAACTCACTGGCCTATAATTACCAGGGTTATCCCTACTGCCCTTTTTAAACAGCGGTACCACATTAGCTACCCTCCAGTCCTCTGGGACCTCACCTGTGTCCAAAGAAGAGACAAAGATTTGCGTCAGAGGCCCAGCAATTTCATCTTTCACCTCCCTAAGCAGCCTGGGATAAATACCATCAGGCCCCGGAGCTTTATCCGTTTTTATGCTACCTAAAAACCCTAACACTTCCTTCCTCGTAATGGATATTTCCTTCAAGCTCCCTCCAAGACATTACAAGACACCAAGCCCCTCTCCTTTGCGAATACCGACGCAAAGTATTCAGAATCTCCCCCATTCCCTCAGGCTCGATGCATAGCTCCCCTCCTTTGTCCCTAAGAGGACCAATTTTCCCTCTAACCACCCTCTTGTTCCTAATATAAGAGTAAAATGCCTTTGGATTTTCCTTAATCCTATCAGCCAAAGCCATTTCATGCCCCCTTTTCACCCTTCTAACTCCCCTTTTAAGCTCCCTCCTGCTCTCTCTATATCCCTCCAGCGCTCTCTCTGTTCCCAGTTGTTTAGACCTGACATATGCCGCTCTCTTCTTCCTGACCAAGTCCTCAATATGCCCTGTAATCCACGGCTCTCTAATCCTGCCTTTCCCATCCTTCCTCTTTACCGGCACGTGCCTTTCCTGCAACATTATCAGATTGCCCTTGAAAGCCTCCCACTTGCCAACCGTAGACTTGCCTGCGAACAACCTCTCCCAATCAGTGTCCTTCAGCTCCTTCCTAATCCGGCTATAGCTCGCCTTCCCCCAGTTCAGCACCCTCCCCTTCGGACGGCACTCATCCTTTTCCAAATTTAATCCTAAAGTAGACAGACTTGTGGTCACTGTTAGCCACATGTTCGCCTACTGCAACCTCAACCACCTGCCCCGGCTCATTACCCGACACTAAATACAGTATAGCCCCTTCCCTAGTTGGGCTAGTTACATACTGCTCCAAGGACCCTTCCAGCACACATTTTACAAATTCCTCCCCATCCATACCCCCAGCTCTAGGCACTTTCCAAAACAGTCCAGGAAGATTAAAGTCACCCACTACAACCACCCTATTCTTCCTGCACCTATCTAAAATGTCTCTACAAATGCCTTCCTCCTCTGCCCTTGGGCTGTTGGGTGGCCTATAGTATACCCCTAGCATCATAATCTCTCCCTTTCTATTCCTCAATTCCACCCACAGCGACTCAATCCCTAACTCCTCCATATTGTCCTCCCTCTGCACTGCTGTGATGTGCTCCTTTACTAACAATGCCACCCCTCCACCTCTCTTCAACCCTTCTCTGTCACACCTAAAACACTTATACCCAGGAACATTCAGCTGCCAGTCCTGCCCTTCCTTTAACACGTCTCTGTCACTGCCACCACATCTAAATTCCTCACGAACATCAAGGCCCTAAGCTCATCCGTTTTACCCGTTACACTCCTCGCATTAAAACAGATGCAATCCAACCCTCCAGGCCCACTCGGATCCTCATTTCCCCTGATAATTTTCCTTTCAACCAAACCTACCCTGTCACCCAACTCGCTTCCGATCCCAGTGCCTAATGAGCTATCAGTCTCATCCACCACCCCCTCCCCCCCATTAGTTTAAACCCTGCCTAAACTCTCCAGCTAACCTCCCAGCTAAGACATTTGTCCCCCTCCCATTCAAATGTTCCTCAACCCTTCTGTACAGGTGCCGTTCTCTCACAAATACTTCCCAGTGATCGACAAAAATAAAGCCCTCTACCTTGCACCAATCCCTCAGCCATGCATTCAGCTGCATGATCTCATTATTCCTAGCCCTGCTGTTACTAGGCAGCAGCCCAGAGAATGCCACCCTGGAGGCCCTGCTCTTCAGCCTGGCCCCCAACTCCCTAAATTGCCTACGTACATCCCCCCTCTACTCTGCCTTCCTACATCCTTTTCTCCAATGTGTATTATTACTTCAGCCTGGGTCCCCTCACCCTTCAAAATTCCCTCTATCCTCTCCGATATGTCCTGTACCCCTGCTCCAGGGAGGCAGACTACCATCCTGGAGTCACGCTTTTGCCCACAGAACCGCCTATCAATTCCTTTGACCCTTCCATCCCCCACCACTATCTCATTGCCAGCCCCCTTCCTTCCCTCTGAGTCATTCTGGCCCTCATGTCTTACCTTTTGTACCCCTATAGATGCCTTTTGGAGGGCCACTGGGGTAGTCTTTGGACCAGGACTATTCTTCTTCTTCCCCCTCCTAACAGTTACCCACCCATCCCGTCCCGTCCCCCAGGCCTTGGGACCTCCACTTGTCCATGGTTCATAGCCATTATCTCCTCACTCTCCCTAACCAGAAATGCATCCTCTAAACGCAGCTCTAACTGCCTGACCCGGGCCCTCAAATGCTGCAGCTCTAAACACTTGACGCAGATATGGGCCTTCGGGAGATGTGATGCCTCCAAGAGCTCCCACATGTGAACACCTAACACAGCTAAAGCGCCTCCCCATAGCCCCTGCCATGTCCTGACCAGCCTTGGAATTATAGATACCAAAATGGAACACAGGAAAGTTGGAACCAGTAACTCACCTTGCCCAAGCCTGCTCTCACCTAAGCCCAGCGAGCCAAAGCCCTTATAGCTCTCACTCTGCTCCCACTCACCCCGCTGTCTGCTCCCGACGCTGCCCGCTGTCTATTATTGCCTTCTTATTATACCCCCCGCTCTCCCTTCCTGACTAGCCCCTCGCCTGACTTCCGCTACGGAAATAAAAAGCACTCACAAAACCCCCCGCGAACCGGAAATGCAGCCAAAAGCTTCCAAAGTAAAATCAAACACTCACCACAGCCACCAGGTACACTGCTCCGGAGAACAACTCCAAGGGGTATAGATCCAATTTGTTCAACCTTTCTTCGTGAGACGACCCCATCATCCCAGGGAACCTTCTCTGAACTGTTTCTTAGAAATTTTTTTTGAAAGGGGGACCACAACTGCATATCCGGGACTGGAGTCAGACCGACCCTCACACAGTGCAGGCTGGAGTCGGACCAACCCTCGCGCGCCCGGGGCTGGAGTCGGACCGACCCTCTCACAGCGCAGGCTGGAGTCGGACCAACCCTCGCGTGCCCGGGACTGGAGTTGGACCGACCTTCGCACGGCACGGGCTGGAGTCGGACCGGCCCCCGACACACTCACACCCGGGGTGGTGTCAGACTGATCCTCGTACCTTCTACCCCTTGATTGATCTTTTTTCTTAACCTTTCCCACTGTGTGCAGGATTCCTCCAAAAAGCGGCTGATTAAACGAGCGTCTGGATCGAGCCTATCTTTACATGCCATCGAGAGTGATGTTGATAGCGGCTCCTGTATTAAAGGTTACGTTCGACAGATGGGCACCTCTTGCGACAGCTCCACTTGCTCTGACTGGCTTCCTGCTGCTGGTACGCTGATGGTGGATAACATGGCAGATGGCCCATCTGCCCAGGACTATCCCCAGAAGAAGCCGCCCTGTCTTTTTACAGGTGGCCGCTGCAGTCAGAAACCTCAGGATTTCAGATGGTACCATGAAACCGCAGATGATCTTTGCAATGAAAGGTTATTGGAGCGAGAGAGAGGGCAGGCCCCGAGTGGGCAGGAGAAAAAACTGTCCTCTAACCTTAATGCCAACATGCCCGAAAAGAGCAGGAAAGTGAAGTTTGCTCCAGATTGCATGAACATAGAGTACGAGGCAACCGAAAATGATATCAAGATGACGGAAGATCTACATTCCAGGTATGTACCTCCAGTTTTCATTAGTGTACCTTTGCAACATGAATCTAAAAGTGTGGATTTGCTCTATTATAAATGATCCAGGCACTTGGAGATTCCCAGGCGTAAATTCTCTTTGTGGTGATATCATTTGGGGAACAAGTAGGCCTTGAAGCTATTCATTAAGGAGCCGAAAAACTTGCAAAGAACTTCCACTAATCAAAAGCTAAATATTACAGATGCTGGAATCTGAAACAAAACCGAAAAGGCTGGAAAATCTCAGCAGATCTGACAGCATCTGTGGGGAGAGAAAAGAGCCAACGTTTCGAGTCTAGATGACCTTTCGTCAGAGTTGCTACTAATCAGTCCTTTCCTAATGCTGAATGACACGTGTGTGTGTGTGTGTGTGTGTGTGTGTGTGTGTGTGGGGGGGGGGGGTATTGCGCGCGTGTGTGTGGGGGGGGGGTATTGCGCACGTGGGTGTGTGTGTGTGTGTGGGGGGGCGTGTGTGTGTGGGGGGTGTTGCGCGTGTGTGTGTGGGGGGTGTTGCGCGTGTGTGTGTGGGGGGGTGTTGGGCGTGTGTGTGTGGGGGGGGTGTTGCGCGTGTGTGTGTGGGGGGGGTGTTGCGCGTGTGTGTGTGGGGGGGGTGTTGCGCGTGTGTGTGGGGGGGGGTGTTGTGTGTGTGTGGGGGGGGTGTTGTGTGTGTGTGGTGGGGTTGTTGCGCGTGTGTGTGTGTCGGGGGGATGTTGCGCGTGTGTGTGTGGGGGGGGGGTGTTGTGTGTGTGTCGGGGGGATGTTGCACGTGTGTGTGTGGGGGGGGTGTTGTGTGTGTGTGGGGGGGGTGTTGTGTGTGTGTGGTGGGGTTGTTGCGCGTGTGGTGTGTCGGGGGGATGTTGCGCGTGTGTGTGTGGGGGGGGGGGTGTTGTGTGTGTGTCGGGGGGAAGTTGCGCGTGTGTGTGTGTGTCGGGGGGATGTTGCACGCGTGTGTGTGTTTGGGGTGTTGCGCGCGTGTGTGTGTGGGGGTGTGCGCGTGTGTGTGTGTCGGGGGGGAGTGCGCGTGTGTGCGTGGGGGGGGTGTTGCGCGTGTGTGTGTGGGGGGATGTTGCGCGTGTGTGTGTGGGGGGTGTTGCGCGTGTGTGTGTGTCGGGGGGGATGTTGCGCGTGTGTGTGTGGGGGGTGTTGCGCGTGTGTGTGTCGGGGGGGATGTTGCGCGTGTGTGTGTGGGGGGGGTGTTGCGCGTGTGTGTGTGGGGGGGGATGTTGCGCGTGTGTGTGTGGGGGGGGGATGTTGCGCGTGTGTGTGTGGGGGGGATGTTGTGCGTGTGTGTGTGGGGGGGATGTTGCGCGTGTGTGTGTGGGGGGGTGTTGCGCGTGTGTGTGTGGGGGGGATGTTGCGCGTGTGTGTGTGGGGGGGGTGTTGCGCGTGGGGTGTGTGGGGGGGGTGTTGCGCGTGTGTGTGTGGGGGGGATGTTGCGCGTGTGTGTGTGGGGGGGATGTTGCGCGTGTGTGTGTGGGGGGGGTGTTGCGCGTGTGTGTGTGGGGGGGGTGTTGCGCGTGTGTGTGTGGGGGGGATGTTGCGCGTGTGTGTGTGGGGGGGATGTTGCGCGTGTGTGTGTGGGGGGGGTGTTGCGCGTGTGTGTGTGGGGGGGGTGTTGCGCGTGTGTGTGTGGGGGGGATGTTGCGCGTGTGTGTGTGGGGGGGTGTTGCGCGTGTGTGTGTGGGGGGGATGTTGCGCGTGTGTGTGTGGGGGGGATGTTGCGCGTGTGTGTGTGGGGGGGGATGTTGCGCGTGTGTGTGTGGGGGGGATGTTGCGCGTGTGTGTGTGGGGGGGATGTTGCGCGTGTGTGTGTGGGGGGGATGTTGCGCGTGTGTGTGTGGGGGGGGTGTTGCGCGTGTGTGCGGGGGGGATGTTGCGCGTGTGTGTGTGGGGGGGATGTTGCGCGTGTGTGTGTGGGGGGGATGTTGCGCGTGTGTGTGTGGGGGGGATGTTGCGCGTGTGTGTGTGGGGGGGGTGTTGCGCGTGTGTGTGTGGGGGGGGTGTTGCGCGTGTGTGCGGGGGGGATGTTGCGCGTGTGTGTGTAGGGGGGATGTTGCGCGTGTGTGTGTGGGGGGGGGTGTTGTGTGTGTGTCGGGGGGAAGTTGCACGCGTGTGTGTGTGGGGGGGATGTTGCGCGTGTGTGTGTGGGGGGGGTGTTGCGCGTGTGTGTGTGGGGGGGGTGTTGCACGTGTGTGTGTCGGGGGGATGTTGCACGTGTGTGTGTGGGGGGGGGTGTTGCACGTGTGTGTGTCGGGGGGATGTTGCACGTGTGTGTGTGGGGGGGGTGTTGCGCGTGTGTGTGTGGGGGGGGGTGTTGCGCGTGTGTGTGTGGGGGGGATGTTGCACGTGTGTGTGTGGGGGGGATGTTGCGCGTGTGTGTGTGTCGGGGGGATGTTGCGCGTGTGTGTGTGGGGGGGGGTGTTGCACGTGTGTGTGTGGGGGGGATGTTGCACGTGTGTGTGTGGGGGGGGGTGTTGCACGCGTGTGTGTGTGTGGGGGGTGTTGCACGTGTGTGTGTGGGGGGGGATGTTGCACGTGTGTGTGTCGGGGGGATGTTGCACGTGTGTGTGTGGGTGGGGGTGTTGCACGTGTGTGTGTCGGGGGGATGTTGCACGTGTGTGTGTGGGGGGGATGTTGCACGTGTGTGTGTGGGGGGGGGTGTTGCGCGTGTGTGTGTGGGGGGGGTGTTGCGCGTGTGTGTGTGGGGGGGATGTTGCGCGTGTGTGTGTGGGGGGGGTGTTGCGCGTGTGTGTGGGGGGGGGGTGTTGCGCGTGTGTGTGTGGGGGGGGTGTTGCGCGTGTGTGTGTGGGGGGGATGTTGCACGTGTGTGTGTGGGGGGGGGGTGTTGCGCGTGTGTGTGTGGGGGGGGGTGTTGCGCGTGTGTGTGTGGGGGGGGGTGTTGCGCGTGTGTGTGTGGGGGGGGTGTTGTGTGTGTGTCGGGGGGATGTTGCACGTGTGTGTGTGTGGGGGGTGTTGCGCGCGTGTTTGTGTGGGGGGTGTTGCGCGCGTGTGTGTGTGGGGGGTGTTGCGCGCGCGTGTGTGTGGGGGGTGTTGCGCGCGCGTGTGTGTGGGGGGTGTTGCGCGCGCGTGTGTGTGGGGGGTGTTGCGCGCGCGTGTGTGTGGGGGGTGTTGCGCGCGCGTGTGTGGGAGGGGATGTTGCGCGCGTGTGTGTGGAGGGGGTGTTGCGCGTGTGTGTGTGGGGGGGATGTTGCACGTGTGTGTGGGGGGGGGGGTGTTGCGCGTGTGTGTGTGGGGGGGGTGTTGCGCGTGTGTGTGTGGGGGGGATGTTGCGCGTGTGTGTGTGGGGGGGGGTGTTGCGCGTGTGTGTTTCGGGGGGATGTTGCACGTGTGTGTGTGGGGGGGGGGTGTTGCGCGTGTGTGTGTGGGGGGGATGTTGCGCGTGTGTGTGTGGGGGGGGGTGTTGCGCGTGTGTGTGTGGGGGGGGGTGTTGCGCGTGTGTGTGTGGGGGGGGTGTTGCGCGTGTGTGTGTGGGGGGGGGTGTTGCGCGTGTGTGTGTGGGGGGGTGTTGCGCGTGTGTGTTTCGGGGGGATGTTGCGCGTGTGTGTGTGGGGGGGGTGTTGCGCGTGTGTGTTTCGGGGGGATGTTGCACGTGTGTGTGTGGGGGGGGGTGTTGCGCGTGTGTGTGTCGGGGGGATGTTGCACGTGTGTGTGTGGGGGGGGGGTGTTGCGCGTGTGTGTGTCGGGGGGGGGTGTTGCGCGTGTGTGTGTGGGGGGGGTGTTGCGCGTGTGTGTGTGGGGGGGGTGTTGCGCGTGTGTGTGTGGGGGGGGTGTTGTGTGTGTGTCGGGGGGATGTTGCACGTGTGTGTGTGTGGGGGGTGTTGCGCGCGTGTTTGTGTGGGGGGTGTTGCGCGCGTGTGTGTGTGGGGGGTGTTGCGCGCGCGTGTGTGTGGGGGGTGTTGCGCGCGCGTGTGTGTGGGGGGTGTTGCGCGCGCGTGTGTGTGGGGGGTGTTGCGCGCGCGTGTGTGTGGGGGGTGTTGCGCGCGCGTGTGTGGGAGGGGATGTTGCGCGCGTGTGTGTGGAGGGGGTGTTGCGCGTGTGTGTGTGGGGGGGATGTTGCACGTGTGTGTGGGGGGGGGGTGTTGCGCGTGTGTGTGTGTGGGGGGGGTGTTGCGCGTGTGTGTGTGGGGGGGATGTTGCACGTGTGTGTGTGGGGGGGGGTGTTGCGCGTGTGTGTTTCGGGGGGATGTTGCACGTGTGTGTGTGGGGGGGGGTGTTGCGC
The DNA here is from genome assembly GCF_965287045.1 of Carcharhinus amblyrhynchos. Lineage (NCBI taxonomy): Eukaryota > Metazoa > Chordata > Chondrichthyes > Carcharhiniformes > Carcharhinidae > Carcharhinus > Carcharhinus amblyrhynchos. Next base: position 142,905,050 of record NC_137325.1, on the reverse strand, counting down.
GTGTGTGTGTGGGGGGGATGTTGCGCGTGTGTGTGTGGGGGGGGGTGTTGCGCGTGTGTGTGTGGGGGGGGTGTTGCGCGTGTGTGTGTGGGGGGGGTGTTGCGCGTGTGTGTTTCGGGGGGATGTTGCGCGTGTGTGTGTGGGGGGGGTGTTGCGCGTGTGTGTTTCGGGGGGATGTTGCACGTGTGTGTGTGTGGGGGGGTGTTGCGCGTGTGTGTGTCGGGGGGATGTTGCACGTGTGTGTGTGGGGGGGGGTGTTGCGCGTGTGTGTGTCGGGGGGATGTTGCGCGTGTGTGTGTCGGGGGGATGTTGCGCGTGTGTGTGTGGGGGGGGTGTTGCGCGTGTGTGTGTGTGGGGGGTTGTTGTGTGTGTGTCGGGGGGATGTTGCATGTGTGTGTGTGTGTGGGGGGTGTTGCGCGTGTGTGTGTGTGTGGGGGGGTGTTGCACGCGTGTGTGTGTGTGGGGGGTGTTGCACGCATGTGTGTGTGGGGGGGGTGTTGTGCGTGTGGGGGTGTTGCGCGTGTGAGTGTGTGTTGCGCATGTGTGTGTGGGGGTGTTGCACGTGTGTGTGTGCTAATTTTACCCCTTGTTTTGGGCAATGCTGGTAAGGAGGGGATACAGCTTATTTGTATATTCTTCAACAGGCCACGGGGGGGAGTGCTGATCCCAGTGATGCCATGATATACCATTAAGCACTGAATGCAGGTTTCACCGCATTCAAAACACACTTCAATACTGCTAAAACAATTCTGCAGAGGGACGTGCCCTCCACTGAGTGGAACCTTGTTCAACATACAGATAACCTTGGAATATTGTGTACAGGCCCATTCTCCATGTTACAAAAATGGATATAGGTGCAGAAACTGATTTACAAAGATGATGCTGGAACGGAGAGGTTCTAACTATTCTCTGATTACCTGGTGTTCTGCTTATCCTTAAAATTATGTTTGGTAGGGTTGACGTTTCCACTCGGGAGACCAGAATGAGATGCCCACATATAAGACATAGGATCAGAATTAGGCCATCAGCCCATCGAGTCTGCTCTGTCATTCAATCATGACAGATATTTTTCTCATCTCCATTTTCCTGCCTTTTCCCCACAATCCCTGATCTCCTTATTAATCAGGAACCTATCTATCTCTGTCTTAATAGCACTTAATGACCTGGCCTCCACAGTCCTCTGCAGCAAAAGGTTCCACAGATTCACCACACTCTGGCTGAAGAAATTCCTCCTCATCTCTGTTTTAAAGGATCATCCCTTTAGCCTGAGGTTGTGCTCCTCTGGTTCTAGTTTTTCCTACTAGTGGAAACATCCTCTCCACATCTACCCTACCCAGGCCTCGCAGTATTCTGTAAGTTTCAATAAGATCCTCCCCCGCTCCCCCTCCCAATCCTTCTAAACTCCAATGAGCACAGATCCAGCATCCTCAACTGTTCCTCATACGACAAGCTCTTCATTCCAGGGATCATTCTTGTGAACCTCCTCTGGCCCCTTTTCAGGGCCAGCATATATAAAAGGTTGTCGCCAATCAATCCAGTAGGGATTCCTTTAACTGGGGAACTACCACATTGTGACTGCGCCCACCCTGGTTCCCTGTCAAAGCTGGAACCACCATGTAACCTCACTGTAAAATAGACCATATGTTATTGGCATCGAGTGTGAGAAGGTGAAACAACAAAAGCAGGAACCAGAACTCTGTGATCGGCCAAGAGTGACCTGATGATTATGCCTCTCAAGTCAAATATAGTTTGAAGGCTTCAAGTATCGAGGTCACAGTGACACCAGCTGGTGTATGTCCAAGTCACATTTGCACTGCATTCATTGTTTGTGGGAGACGGGGCCTTTGAAATGTGGTCTGATGTTAGTGCTGCAGTGTTTGGTTAGACAATTGTCCAGCAATTTTTGTTTAAAGCTATAGCAGTGTGTGAAATTATACGCTTACCTTTGACTCAAGTTTTAACGGAGCATACAACAAATGTGAGGAGATGTCTGTGGTCCTCTGAGAGTTGTTAATTGTCATTTGCCCCACCGTTGTGGGGGGAGGTTTGTGTGGCGTCTGCAAGTTCTTCTCGTGTCTGTGTGCATTTCTTCCAGGTGCTCTGGTTTCCTCCCACAGTCCAAAGATCTGCTGGTAAGATGGACTGGCTGTATTAAATTGCCCGAGTGTCCAAGGAGTTGTAGGTTAGGGGGATCAGTGAGATAAATGTGTGGGCAGGATAAGATGCTCTGTCGGACATTTGGTACAGACTTGATGGGCCTCTTTCTGCACACTGATTGGAACCTGTGTCTTCAGCTACTGAGGCCTGAAGTTCAGAAATGTCCTTCCTGAATTGCTCTATCTCTTGTTGCCCTTAAACTTGGGTCAGTTGATGCCGTTGACAAGGACTTAAACTCTCAAATATTGTACAAGTCTCCTTTATTTATTTTACTGTACGAAGTGACCACAGAATTACATCAGGTATCAAACTTCATGCTGCACAAAGTATTTAACCTCTTGGCTTCATTGCACACAAAGTTCGGGAGGGTGCTCCAGGATATTGAACCAGCAACAGTGAAGGAATGGTGATATATTTCCAAGTCGGGTTGATGAGTGGCTTGGAGGGGAACTTGCAGGTGGTGGTGTTCCCTGGTGTCTGCTGCCCCTGTCCTCCCAGGTGGTAATGGTTGAGAGTTTAGAGGGTGCTATCAGTGGAGCTTGGGTGAGTTGCTGCAGTGCATTTTGTAGATACACACTTCTGCCACTACGTTGATAGTGGAAGGCATGCATGTTTTTAAGTGACCACATTATTGTTTGTCTGTTCTAATATCTCTTTGCATGCCTTGGTATCATAGAATCCCTACAGTGCAGGAGGAGGCCATTTGGTCCATTGCATCTGCACTGACCACAATCCCACCGAATTCCTGTAACCCTGCACATTTACCCTGCTAATCCCCTTGACACTAGGATCAATTTAGCATGGCCAATGCACCCAACCAGCACGTCTGTGGGAGGAAACTGGAACACCTACAAGAAATCCACGCAGCTGTGGGGAGAACGTGCAGACAGTGCCCCAAGGCCGGAGTTGAACCTGGGTTCCTGGTGCTGTGAGACAGCAGTGTTAGCCACTGTGCCACCATGGATCAAATTTTGTGAATCCTTCCTGGGAAGTGCTCGGGATATTTAGCAATGTTAAAGATACTAAATGATGGCAAGTTGTTGCTTACCCCATTTGTTTTGCGCAGCAACTTGTCCCTTTATGTCTCCGTTTAGGAAAATGATTTGAGAACTTTAACAAGGAAGAGGAGTGAGCTAGACAAAGTTGGTCTGGAAACTTTGATCCTGTGTTAGCGAGGTTTCGGAGAGAGTGTTTGGAGGCAGGGTGGGAGAGAGAGTGTGACAAATTGCTTTGAGAAAAAATGCAAGAGCTTATCAGCCTCCAAAAACCGTCTCTTGTTCAGAGAGTCAGAATCTGGGGTGGGAGAAAGCAAAAGTTGGTATGTACCTCTTATCTGGTTGAATGGTGGCACAGTGGGTTAGCACTGCTGCTTCAGAGGGCCAGGGACCCAGGTTCGATTCCTGGCTTGGATCACTGTCTGTGTGGAGTCTGCACCTTCTCCCTGTGTCTGCATGGATTTCCTCCGGGTGCCCCGGTTTCCTCCCACATTCTGAAAGATGTGCGGGTTAGGTGCATTGGCCATGCTAAATTGACCCTAGTTTCGGGGGGGGGGATTAGCAGGGTAAATATGTGGGTTGCGGGGATAGGGTGGGATTGGTGCAGGCTCGATAGGCTGAATGGCCTCCTTCTAAAAAGTTAAAGTTTGTTTATTAGTCACAAGTAGGTTTACGTTAACAGTGCAATGAAGTTACTGTGAAAATCCCATAGTCACCACCCTGTGGCACCTGTTTGGGTAAACTGAGGGAGAATGTGGCATGGCCAATCCACCGAACCACATTTTTCGGACTGCACTGTCCAAAATTCTGTACTGTAGGGATTCTATGAACAGGCTGTAGGGACTGAATGGCCTCCTCCTGTTCTTCTGTCCATTCAGGTAGGTTGGGGTGAAATTGAGAATTGATTTGCAAACTAGGACAATTTCTTCCAAATCAGTGGGTTGGATGGGGGGGGGTCATGTTTGGATTGTGGGGCCAGGGGTATATGTCTCCCTGCCTGCGTGATTTGCTGCAATTTGTAACTAAGCCACTGTGTGGTAGTATATCCTGTGCTGTGAGATGGATTGCGTATTCAATATTGCTGGCAGAGGTTTATTCAAAGAGAGCAACATCAAGGAGATTTCTGCTGGGATTGTCTAGACTGAGTTTACTGTGAAAACTATTGGTCCTGAGATCCACCGACTGACTCGGCTCACACCCAGAAAAGAAATGACAACAGTCAGTTGGTGTTGTTTATCCTCACAGAGGCAGTGGTTGCGATTCCACAAGCCTGCCCTGTTCCCATATCCCTTCATTATCCTTCATCTCAACCACTTTGCTAACCTATTCTTAGACATTGACACACAGTCTCTGTATCAGTCGCTAACTCCAAGAGTGACTTCCACAACCTTTCAGCCCTTTGTTTTATTCCCATATCCCCTTATTGTAGATCCTTTAATTATTGGAAATGGCCTCTGTCCATCGACTGGGTTCCAGCCCAATATCGTTTCAGATTTCTTTATGCAGCCACCTAAAGTCTTTGAAGAGCAGTAACATCATTTGAGGTTTCTCTCCATATACCATGCCCCTTTAGAATGAATGTGCACTATAACCTCACTGTTGTCTCAGTATATAGTGTGGGTGGGAGTTGTTGTATTCTGGGCTCTGGCTGACGTTGCAGAGATTACCCATTGTTGTGTGGTGCCAGTGGCTGTCTTGAACAGGACAGTACCATGAGAGTGGAGGGCAGTATAGTTCCATCGGTTTTCCCATTGGACGTTTTTGAATGAATTCATCCACTTTCCTTCCCCCCTTGTTCATTGGGTTTTAATTCCCTCAGTTGCCCTCCTGTTCACCCTGTGCCTTTAATCCTTTCCTGGCAGTCCCCTGTGTGATGAATCCATATTTGCTTCCTTTGGTCATGCCCCAATGATTTATCTGACTTGATACCAGATGGAACCAGAGTTTGGGATTAGGAATCTGAAGCCCATGATTCACAGGATGCCAGTATTACTGACCAGGCTTGGAACAGTGGCACAACTGCCTCAGTGCCAGGGACCTGGGTTCAGTTCTGACCTTGGGTCACTGTGTGAAGTTTGCACATTCTCCCTGCACAGGCAACACACTCCAGGTTGTCACCACCCTCTGGATAAATGAGGTTTTCCTCAATTCCTCCCTAAACCTCCCATCCTTCACTTTTAACTTGTGCTCCTCATAACTGACCCTTCATCTAAGGGGAACAGCTGCTCCCTATCCAGCCTGTTCATGTCCCTCCTAAGCTTGAACACTTCAATCAGGTAGTCTTATCTCACCTCACCTCGGGCTTCTTTGCTTTAGAGAAAACAATTCAAGGTTATCCAACCTCTCTTTATAACTCAAATGTTCCATCCCAGGCAGCGTCCTGGTGAATCTCCTCTGCACCCCCTCCATTGTGTTCATATGCTTCCTATAATGCGGTGACCAAAATTTCACACAGTACACCAGCTGTGGCCTCACCAAAGTTCTATACAACTCCATCATGACCTCTCTACTTTTGCAATTTATGCCCTGATTGATAAAGGTGAGTGTGCCATATGCCTTTTTCACCACTCTATTAACCTGCCTTTCAGCCTTCAGACATCTAGGGACAAACACGCCAAGGACCATTTGTTCTTCAGAACTTCCCAGTGTCAGATCTTACATAGTACACTTCCTTCTCAAATTACTCCGTCCAAAGTGCATCACCTCTCACTTTCCAGGGTTAAATTCCATCTGCCACATATCTGCCCATTTGACAATCTCGTCTGTATCTTCCTGTAACCCAAGGCACTCAACCTCACTGTTAACCACCCGACCAATCTTTGTATTGTTGGCAAACTTAACTGACCCTACCCCCCACATAGTCATCTATGTTATTTATATAAATGACGAACAATAGGGGGCCAGTTCGGATCCTTGTGGTACGCCACTGGTCACTGGCCTCCAGTCACTAAAGCAAGGGGAGAATTTTCTATTGCACTACTGACTAGTACCTTACAGATGGTGGATCAGCCTTGAGAGTTAGGAGATGAGTTACTGTCCACTTTGACACAGATTTCAACAGCAGATGAACTGAGGCAGAAGGGAAGCTGGCCCATGTTGTGGAGGTGAAAATAAGTAGTCACCTTAATGGTAGAGTAACGTGGTCACCTCTGGGTTTACTACCAAGATAGTAAACAGCCTGCAGTCCAGCATTTTTCAAAGGGGTATTAATAATTGTTTGGGATGGGTGTGTACATTGCTGGAAGAGGAAACAGTCTTCTGGAAGGATAAGTGTAACCTTTTTGAAGATTTAACGTGGAATCACTGGAATCCACAGAAGTAATCCAGAGAAGAGACTGTAACAAGTCTTTATCAGGATTTACTGATCGTTACTGAGATCTTTGCTAGCTATCAGAGAGATGCTGCAGCTCGCTACAAAAAAAAGTGTGTTTAGAATTCCTGACGTGACTAAGATCTCTTGATAGCATAATTAACATCCTTATCGATTTTAAAAAAACCTAAACAAAATGCAGCAAATATCTTGATTGGTCGGAGCCTCCCCCTCACCGCCCCTCCCCAAATCCAGAACTGCTTATTGAGAGAAATCTTACTGCACCTACTCTCCACTCACTCTCTCCGATTACCATAGTTATTTTAAATGTATTTTCCATTTTGTTTGAGATCCCCATGCAATTCTGCAGACATGGATATGTTCACCTCACATATGCGTGCATGCACACATGTGCACACACACACTCCCCTGTTCCCCCCCAACCTTGCTCTCCCTCTGCCCTCCCCCTCACCCCGCTCTCCCCCCCGCACCCCTTCACCCCGCTCTCCCCCCCCTTCACCCCGCTCTCCCCCCCTTCACCCCGCTCTCCCCCCCCTTCACCCCGCTCTCCCCCCCCTTCACCCCGCTCTCCCCCCCATTCACCCCGCTCTCCCCCCCCTTCACCCCGCTCTCCCCCCCCTTCACCCCGCTCTCCCCCCCCTTCACCCCGCTCTCCCCCCCCTTCACCCCGCTCTCCCCCCCCTTCACCCCGCTCTCCCCCCCCTTCACCCCGCTCTCCCCCCCCTTCACCCCGCTCTCCCCCCCCTTCACCCCGCTCTCCCCCCCCTTCACCCCGCTCTCCCCCCCCTTCACCCCGCTCTCCCCCCCCTTCACCCCGCTCTCCCCCCCCTTCACCCCGCTCTCCCCCCCCTTCACCCCGCTCTCCCCCCCCTTCACCCCGCTCTCCCCCCCCTTCACCCCGCTCTCCCCCCCCTTCACCCCGCTCTCCCCCCCCTTCACCCCGCTCTCCCCCCCCTTCACCCCGCTCTCCCCCCCTTCACCCCGCTCTCCCCCCCTTCACCCCGCTCTCCCCCCCTTCACCCCGCTCTCCCCCCCCTTCACCCCGCTCTCCCCCCCTTCACCCCGCTCTCCCCCCCTTCACCCCGCTCTCCCCCCCTTCACCCCGCTCTCCCCCCCCTTCACCCCGCTCTCCCCCCCCTTCACCCCGCTCTCCCCCCCCTTCACCCCGCTCTCCCCCCCCTTCACCCCGCTCTCCCCCCCCTTCACCCCGCTCTCCCCCCCCTTCACCCCGCTCTCCCCCCCCTTCACCCCGCTCTCCCCCCCCTTCACCCCGCTCTCCCCCCCCTTCACCCCGCTCTCCCCCCCCTTCACCCCGCTCTCCCCCCCCTTCACCCCGCTCTCCCCCCCCTTCACCCCGCTCTCCCCCCCCCTTCACCCCGCTCTTCCCCCCCCTTCACCCCGCTCTTCTCCCCCCGCCCCCCCTTCTGAAGTTAAACCCTGCTACTTTAAAACATCTGGTATCAGAAAACGTGACTGTGAAGTTGTCCGATTATCATAAGAATCCAACTGGTTCACTAATGCCCTCCCATATTTTTGGGAAGGGAATCCTGCCTCATCTGCTCTAATCTGTCTGTGATTCCAGTCCCCACAGCAACGTGGCTGCCTCTTAATTGCCTTCTGAAGTGAGTCGGCAAATTATTGTGTTGTATCAAAGGGGGGCAGTTTTCGAACAGCAACTTGCATTTATTGAGTGTTTTTCAGCTTCATGGGTCTATTATTGAATAGAACTTGACACCACCACATAAGGTAATATTAAAGATAGGTGACCAAAAGTTGGGTTGAAGGTGTAATTTTTTTTATTCGTTCATGGGCCATGCATGTCAGTGGCTGAACAGTGAGAAGTCTCACAACGTCAGGTTAAAGTCCAACAGATTTATTTGTAGCAAACACCACTAGCTTTCGCAACTGGCTGTTCCTTCGTCAGGTGGGTGGGATCGCCAGCATTTATTGCCCATCCCCAGTCGTCCATGGAGGGCACAAATTTACACTGTTATCCTCTGATGCTAAGGGGCAATTTAGCTTGGCTGAAGAAAAAGTCCGAGCCTGTCTAATCTCTCGCTATGATTCAGTCCCTTGAATCCCGGCAACATCCTTGTAAATCCCTACTCCACTCTCTCCAGTTTAATAACATCTTTCCGAAAGCAAGGCAACCAAAACTGGACAATACTCCAGGTGCGGCCTCGCCAACGTCCCGTACAACAGCAACGTAACTTCCCAACTTCTATACTTGATGCCCTGACTGATGAAGGCCAGCATGCCAAAAGCCTTTTTCACTGCCCTATCTACCTGTGACTCCAGCTTTACAGAACTGAGCATAGAACCATAGAAAACTACAGCTCAGAAACAGGCCTTTTGGCCCTTCTTGTCTGTGCCTAACCATTTTTTGCCTAGTCCAACTGACCTGCACTTGAACCATATCCCTCCACACCCTCTCATTCATGAACCCGTCCAAGTTTTTCTTAAATGTTAAAAGTGACCCCGCATTGAACTCCAAGCTCCCTCTGTTCCACGATACTCCCTAAGGTCCTATCATTCACTGTGAAAGTCCTAGCTTGACTGGACTTTCCAAAATGCAACTCACGCTTATCTGTACTGAACTCCATTGCCATTTCTTGGTCCACTCCCCCTGATTCGCTAGGCCATTTCAGAGGGCAGAAGAGAGTCAACCACATTGCTGTGGCTCTGGAGTCAAACGTAAGCCAGACCAGGTAAGGATGGTAGATTGCCTCCTCTAAGGGACATTAGTGAACCAGATGGGTTTTTCTGACAATCGGCAATGGCTTCATGGTCATCAGTAGATTCTTAATTCCAGATTTTTTTTATTGAATTCAAATTCCACCGTCTGCTCTGATGGGATTTGAACCCAGGTCCCCAGAACATTAGCTGAGTTTCTGGATTAATAGTCTAGCGATAATACCACTAGGCTATTGTCTTCGCACCTGTAACTGTCGATCATGTGTATCGTAAAATAGAATCATAGAATCCCTACAGTGCAGAAGGAGGTCATTCAGCCCATAAAGTCTGCACTGACCACAATCCTACCCAGGCCCTTTTCCCATAACCCCACACGTTTACCCCACTAGTCCCTCGACACTAGGATCAATTTATCATGGCCAATTAAACTAACCTGCACATCTTTGGACTGTGGGAGGAAACTGGAGCACCCAGAGGAAACCCAGGCAGACACGGGGAGAACGTGCAAACTCCTCACAGACAGTGACCCAAGGCCAGAATCGAACCTGGATCCCTGGTGCTGTGAGACAGCAGTGCTAACCACTGTGCCATCTCTGCGGAGGTCAGTTTAGCTTTGGCACAAAGGCAGCCAAGGTTAAAGAGGTGTCAGAGATGGGAAGGGGGTGAGGCCATGGAGGGATTTGAAAAGCCATGATGTGGAGATGCTGGCATTGGCCTGAGGTAAGCACAGTAAGAAGTCTCACAACACTAGCTTAAAGTCCAACAGGTTTATTTAGTAGCACAAACCACATAAACATGTATATCACACGTAAAAATGAAATACATTGAGACATGTGCTACGCCCACATAAACCTGTTGGACTTTAACCTGGTGTTGTGAGACTTTTTACTGGGATTTGAAAAGGCAGAGTATATTAAAATCGAGAAGTTGCTTGACTGTGAACCAGTATAGGTTCGTGAACTGCTGCAAATGGACATGGTGCAAATGAGGATATGGGCTGTAGAGTTTTAGTTGAATTTAAATTGACGGGGGACAGGAGAATGCAGGGCAGCCAGGACAGCATTAGAATAATTAACATTACTGTTAATTAACATGACATTACTGAGCTTTGACAAAGGGTCATTTGGACTCAAAACGTCAGCTCTTTTCACTCCTTGCAGATGCTGCCAGACCTACTGAGATTTTCCAGCATTTTCTCTTCTGGTTTCAGATTCCAGCATCTGCAGTAATTTGCTTTTATTGTTATAATTAATTCTGGAGGTAACAAAAGCATGTTTGGGAGTTTCAGCAGCAGACACAAAGGACTAAATGGCCTCCTGCGCTGTAAATCTTGTGTTTCTATGAACTGAGGTAAAGTTTTAAGAAAAAAATTATTTCAGTGTCACATTCACACTACAACGAAGTTACTGTGAAAATCTCCTAGTCACCACATTTTCGGTGCCTGTTTGGAGACTCTCGAGGGAGAATTTAGCATGGCCAATGCACCTAACCAACATGATTTTCAGACCGTGGGAAGAAACTGGAAACACCCGGAGGAAACCCACACAGACACAGGGAGAACTCTACACAGACAGTGACCCAAACCAGGAATTGAACCCAGGTCCCTGGGAGCTGTGAGGCAGCAGTGCTAACCACTGTGCCTCCCCTGGGTGGAGTTGGAGGGTGCTGGTGGTAGTGACTGCACAGATATGCGGTCAGTAGCTCACTTCAGTATTGAGAATGTTCTGTAGTTTGGTTTGAAAAGGGATATTGCAGACTGTGGGTGGGACAGATGTTATTCGAAAAAGGGCAATACTTTGAGAAGGATTTCTATATAATCTCTTTTGAAGAATGGCTGGTTGGATATGGTAATGGAGAGTTGCTGGAATCCATAGGACAGGAGGGCAGAGAGTGCAGCTGAACTTTGTTGGGGCTTATTCATCGTTCCAGTATTCTTGTTCATTAGGGGAGAGATGCATTGCAGCTCTCCACAGGACTGTGTGTTTAGAATTCCTGACATTATTGAGATCAGTTGATAATATAATTAACATCCCTTTGCAATTAAAAATCCCAAATGCAAAATGCAGCAAATATCCTGATAGTGGATTGCAGCCATACCTTTAACCCTTAACTATTTCAGCTAATTTTAATTCAGCTAGAACTTAGAACAGTGCAGCACAGTACAGGCCCTTCAGCTCTCAATGCTGTGCTGAACTCTGTCCGAAACCAAGATCAAGCTATCCCACTCCCTACCATTCTGGTGTGCTCCATGTGCCTATCCAATAACTGCCTGAAATTTCCTAAAGTGTCTGACTCCACTATCACCACAGGCAGTGCATTCCACACCCCAACCACTCTGGGTAAAGAATCTACCTCTGACATCCCTCCTATATCTCCCACCATGATCCTTATAGTTATGACCCCTAGTAACAGCTACATCCACCCGAGGAAATAGTCTCTGCATGTCCACTCTATCTATCCCCCTCATCATCTTATAAACCTCTTAAGTCATCCCTCATCCTCCTCTGCTCTAAAGAGAAAAGCCCCAGCTCCCACAACCTTTCCTCATAAGACCTAGCCTCCAAACCAGGCAGCATCCTGGTAAATCTCCTCTTCACTCTCTCCAATGCTTCCACATCCTCCTTATAGTGAGGCTTTCTTCACGGCTCTATCCATCTTTAGAGACCTATGGATATGAACTCCAAGATATCTCTGTTCCTCCACATTCCTCAGAACCCTGTAATCCGCATTCAAATTTGTCCTATCAAAATGCCTTGCACTTAGAGTTAAACTCCATCTGCCATTTTTTGGCCCAGCTCTGCATCCTTTCAATGTCTCTTTGCAGCCTACAACAGCCCTCCACCTCATCCACTACTCCACCAATCTTGGTGTCATCAACAAATTTACTGACCCACCCTTCAGCCTCCTCCTCCAAGTCATTGATGGAAGCACAAATAGCAGAGGACCCAGCACTGATCCCTGTGGTACACTGCTGGTAACTGGTCTCCAGTCTGAAAATTTTCCATCCACCACCACTCTCTGTCTTCTATGAGACAGCCAGTTACTTAAGCAATCGGCCAAATTTCCCTCCATCCCACACCTCCTTACTTTCTTCATGAGCCGACTATGGGAACCTTATCAGATTATGATTCTATGACTTGTGAAGCTTGGATCATATTCCTTGGAGCAGAGAAAGTTGAGGGAGAAACAAATAGCACCATCTTACATTTATATCACTCATTTAATGCAATCCAGTGTTCTAACTCTGCCCTCCTGTCCTATGGATTCCAGCAACTTCACAGGAACAGTACATATCAAATTCTAACAAACTGCGTGGTGAGAATTGGTCCAGGTGATGAAAAGATTCTCAACTAGAATCATAGAACCCCTACACTGCAGAAGGAGGCCATTCAGCCCATCCAGTCTACACCAACCAAAATCCCACCCAGTCCTTCTCCCCATAACCCCATGCATTTACCCCAGCTCGTCCCCCTGACACTGAGAGGCAATTTAGCATGGTCAATGCACCCAACCTGCACATCTTTGGAATGTGAGAGGAAACTGGAGCACCCAGAGGAAACCCACGCAGACACGGGGAGAATGTCTGTGCAGAGTTTGCACAGTGACCCAAGCTGGGGATTGAACCTGAGTCCCTGACGCTGTGAGGCAGCAGTGCTAACCACCGTGCCACCTAAGGGCTGATCAAAGAGATTGTTTCGAAATGCTTTAAAGGAGGAAAGTAGGGAGGAAAAGTGCAGGGAAGGAATTCCAGAGTTAGAGGCCCAGGCAACTTGAAGAAATGACCAGCAATGGTGGAGCAATTTAAATCGGCCATGCACAGATTCTAGGAGTGCCATTATCTTAGAGAGTTGTAAGGTTGGAGGAGATTACAGACCAAGGAAGGGGAGAGGCCACAAATAGATTTGAAAATGTTCTAACTTTGGCATCTAAGTTTTTGAATTCTCTTGCTATACTTCTCTGTTCCACTCTCCTTTCAGGCTACTTTTTTAAATAAAACATTTAGTCATCTTACCTAATATCTCCATTGGCTCTGTGTAAAAGTGGTTTGATGTTCTGTACATGATCGTGGACAACACTGGGTGGCATGGTGGTTAGCGCTGCTGCGTCACAGCGCCAGCGTCCTGGGTTCAATTCCCGGCTTGGGTCACTGTCTGTGTGGTTTCTGCACTTTCTCCCTGCGTCTGCGTGGGTTTCCTCTGAGTGCTCCAGTTTGCTCCCACAGTCCAAAGATGTGCGGGTTAGGTGTATTGGCCATGCTAAATTGATCCTAGTGTCAGGGCAATTAGCAGGGTAAATATGTGGGGTTACGAGAATAGGGCCAGGGTGGGATTGTGGTCGGTGCAGACTCGATGGGCCAAATGGCCTCCTTCTGCACTGTAGGGATTCTATGAATCCACAGCACCTATTGTTAATTAATGAGAGCAATCAGTCTATTAGCAATATGTCTACAGCAGAATCAGACTTAATGTGAAGAAACCAATATCATCAAAAAAAATAGATGACTTGATCCAACGTTTAAAACAGTCAGTCAGCATTGAGGAGAGAGTAGAGTTAACATTTTCAGAATGACCTCATTTGTCTTGTACTGTGCACACTTTGTCTGCTGTGTTTGAGTTTGTTGCTTTTGGAGTAAAGTTTCTCCAATCATTTATTGGCTTTAAAGCGCTTTGGAATCTTTTGGACCTGTGAAAGATGCTATATTAGGTTCATTACTTCAACCTCTACTTATAACGGTCAAAATGCTCTTTCCACTCAATCGAGCAATGGAGGGGTGGGGACCTGTAGGGGTACGTTTCATGCTTAAGTGAATTTGAAGCAAATTTTCACGTGCATGCCATTCCTCTTTGGTAGACTCCGACATTTTACTGAATTGTAGAACAAGTACAAAGGGTTGTGAATGTAACCCAATCCGTCACGCAAACCAGCCTCCCATCCATTGACTTTGTTTACACTTCCCACTGCCTCAGCAAAGCAGCCAGCATAATCAAGGACCCCATGCACCTCAGACATACTCTCCCATCATCTTCTGTTGGGAAAAATATACAAAAGTCTAAGATCATGTACCAACCGACTCAAGAACAATTTCTTCCCTGCTTCCTCATATTAAGTTGATTTTTCTCTACACCCTAGCTATGACTGCCACAATCTATTCTGCACCCCCTCCTTTCCTTCTCCCCTATGTACTTTATGCATGATATGTTTTGTCCGAATAGCGTGCAAGAAACAATGCTTTTCACTGTATACCAATACATGTGACAATAATAAGTCACTTCAAAAATACAGTGCAGAAAGAGGTCATTTGTCCATTCCTGGCAGTTCTGGCTCCTTGGTGGAGCTAGGTAACTAATCCCACTTGCTGGTTCTATCTTCACAACCATGCCAGTTTTTTTTCTCCTGCAGATATTTATCCAGTTTCCTTTTGAAAATTATTGTTGAATCTGTTTCCATTGCTATTGTAGGTGGTGCACTCCAGATTATTATAACTTATTCTTAAAAGTTTCCTCTGGTTCCTTTACTATTCCCTGTTCTCTGGCCACTGCCTCTTCTGTCACGAGAGAGTTTCTCCTTATTTACATTCTCCTAATCAGTCATAATACTGACTAGCTCACTCAAGTCTTCTCTCAACCTGGCCTGAGGAGAGGTATCCCAGCTTTGCCTAACTGAAGGTCCTTATTCTTAAATCTCCTCTGAACTCTCTCCAGCGTTTCCAGCACCATTTTCATATGGTGCTGAAGATTGAATATGCCACTCCAGCAGGGCCCTAAATCAGAATCATTGAGAGTTATAGATAGGCCTGGTAGGTATGGATATGATTGGCGCAACTTGTGGGCCGAAGGGCCTGTTTGTGCTGTAGTGTTACAGTGCTGAAGTCGGCCTTTCGGCCCTGCATCAGCTTGCCAAATGGGGAGGTGATGGCATCGTGGTATTACCCCTAGACTAATAATTAATCCAGCAACTCAGCTAATGCTCTGCGGACACAGGTTTGAATCCCGCCACGGCAGATGGTGGAATTTGAATTCAATAAAAAAAAATCTGGAATTAAGAATCTACTGATGACCATGAAACTATTGTCAATTGTCAGGAAAACCCATCTGGTTCACTAATGTCCTTTAGGGAAGGAAATCTGCCGTCCTTACCCGGTCTGGCCTACATGTGACTCCAGAGCCACAGCAATGTCGTTGGCTCTCAACTGCCCTCTGAAATGGCTTATCAAGCCGTCCTTATCTGGTCTGGCCTACATGTGAATCCACTGCTTGCTGAAGTCCAGGACTGAGGCGTTCAAGTCAGGCGACCCTGACCTATACAGGAAATCCAGATATGACTTACGGAGATCCATCAAAAATGCCAGTTTTCACAGTAATTTCACTGCAGTGTTAATGTAAGCCTACTTGTGACATGAATAAATAAATTTAAACTTCGTAGGTAGTCTCACAAAACCAGGTTAAAGTCCAACAGGTTTATTTCGTAGCATGAGCTTTTGGAGCATTGCCTCTTCATCAGGTGAGTCAACGTGAGGCAATGCTCCGAAAGCTCGTGCTACCAAATATATCTATTGGACTTTAACCTGGTATTGTGAGATTACTTACTGTGCCTGCCCCAATCCAACACTGGTAACTCCACAGTACCGTATCAAACTGAAGTCCCAGGCTAACCACATGGACTCCAACTGACTGTGGCAAGATCTACAAAACATAACAGGCTACAAGATGAAGGAACAGATTACAAGACGAAGGTGTGTAGAATTACCGGCACCAATTTACCCCTTCCCCATGAGTTCAACCTATTCAATGCCTGTTTTGAGCGAGAGGTCAGTGAGAGCGTGCCCTCCACTCCGGAAGCCTCAGATGAACCTGTATCTAAGGTCACTGTCACAGACGTCAGATCAGCCTTTTCAAAATCAACCCACGGAAAGCGACTGACCCGGATGGGGTACTCGGATGAGCAGTCAGATCCTGTGTGGACCAGCAGACAGGAGTATTCACAGACATCCTTCTCCTTACATCAATCTGAGGGCCCTGTCTGCTTCAAGAAGGCGACTATTATCCTAGTACCAAAGAAAAGCCAGACAGTATGCCTTAATGACTATTGTCTGGTTGCTCTGACATTCATCATTGTTTTATTTATTATTGTCACATGTATTAGCATACAGTGAATGTGTTGTGTCTTGTGTGCTATATAGATAGTCAAAAGATTAGTCATTGTCAGTCTGGCCTCCCAGACTGCCTGGATCCACTACAGTTTGCCTATTGCAGCAACAGGTCCACAGCAGATGCCATCTTCCAGGTCTTGCACTCAACCCTGGAACACTTAGATAACAAAGGCACCTATGTCAGACTCCTATTTATTGACTGCAGTTCAGCCTTCAACACAAAACTCATCTCAAACTCCGTGACCTGGGCCTCAGCACCTCCCTCTGCGACTGGAAGCTGAACTTCCTAATCCACAGACCACCACCTCCACGATTATCCTGAACACAAGGCTGTATTCTCAGCCCCCTACTATACTCCTTATACACCTATGACTGTGTGGCCAAATTCCCTCCAATTTGATTTTCAAGTTTGCTGATGATGCCACCGTAGTGGGTCGGATCTCAGACAGTGATGAGACAGAATTAGGAAAGAGATGGTGAATCTGGTGAACTGGCGCAGCAACAATAATCTCTCCCTCAATGACAACAGAATGAAAGAGATATCCATCGACTTCAGGAAGCATAGTGGAGCTCATGCCCGTCTACATCAATGGGGACAAAGTGGAAATAGTCGAGAGTTTCAAGTTTTTGGGTGTCCAGATCACCAACAACCTGTCCTGGTCCCTCCGTGCCAGCACTATAGTTAAGAAAGCCTACTAACACCTCTACTTTCTCAGAAGACTAAGGAAATTTGGCATGTTCCCTACGACTCCAACTTTTACAGATGGACCGTAGAAAGCATTCTTTTCGGTTGTATCACAGCTTGGTATAGCTCCTGCTCTGCCCAAGACCACAAGAAACACAAAAGGTTCCGAATATAGCCCAAACTAACAAGCAGATCAGCCTCCCATCCATCGACTCTGTCTACACTTCGTGCTGCCTTGGCAAAGCAGCCAGCAAAATTAAGGACTCCATGCGCCCTGGACGTTCTCTCATCCACCTACTGCCATCAGTAAAAAGGTACAAAAGTCTGACGTCACATACCAACTGACTTGAACACCTTCTTCCCTGCTGCTATTAGACTTTTGAATGGACCTATGTCATGTTAAGTTGATCGCTCTCAGCACTCTACCTATGACTGTAACACTACAGTCTGCACTCTCTCCTTTCCTTCTCTATGTATGGTATGCCTTGTCTGTGTAATGTGCAAGAAACAATGCTTTTCACTGTATCCCAATACATGTGACAATAAATCAAATGTAACTCCCTCCTGAATGCCTCGATTGAACCTGCCTCACCATACTTCCAGGCAGTGCATTCCAGACCCTAACTGCTTGCTTTGTGAAAAAGTTTTTTCTCACATCATATTTGCTACTTTTGCAAATCACTTTCAATCTGTGCCCTCTTGTTCTCAATCCTTTTCTGATTGGAAACAGTTTCTCCCTATCTACTCTATCCATACTCTTCATGTTTTTGAACATCTTTATCAAATCTCCTCTTAGCTGCCTTCTCTCCAAGGGGAACAGTCCCAACTTCTCCAGTCCTCAAATTGAAGTTTCTCCTCCCTGGAATCATTCTTATAAACCTCTTCTGCACACGCTCCAATGCCTTCACATCTTCCCTATAGTGTGGAACCCAGAACCAGCACCCAGTATACACTGCTCCAGATGAATGGCTCGTACAAGTTCATTATAACTTCCTTGTCTTGTACTCTCTCCTTAATACTCTAAAGCCCAGAATATTATACGCTCTATTAACTGCTCTCGCTGCCCGTCCTGCCATTTTCAATGCTCTACGCATATACACCAAGCTCCCTCTGCTCCTGCAGCTCTTTTAGAATTTTACCTTTTTTTAATATGTTCTCCATGTTCTTCCTAACAAAATGCATCACCTCACACTTCTCCGCATTGAATTTCATCTGCCACCTGTCTGCCCATTGCACCAACTTGCCTATCTCCTTTTCAAGTTCTATACTGTCCTCTTCAGTTTACAATACTTTTAAATTTTGTGTCATCTGCAAATTTTGGAATTGTCCCCTGTATACCAAGATGTAGATCATTACTATAATCGAGAAAAACAAAGACTCCAATATCAACCCTTGGGAACACCACGACAAATCTTCCAGCCTGTAAACTAACCATTGGCCATGATTCTCTTTTTCCTATTATTCAGCCAGTTTTGTGTCTATGTTGCCACTGCCCCTTCTATTCCATGAGCTATAATTCTTCTCAAAAGCCTGCTGTGTGGCACTATATCAAAAACCTTCTGAAAATTCATATACACCACATGAACATTGTTACCCTCATTGACCCTTTGTTACCTTATCAAAAAACTCCAGCAAGTTAGTTAAATAAGATTTCCCTATTACAAATCCATATTGGCTCTTCCTAATCAACCCACATATTTCCATGTGACTACTAATTCTATCCTGAACAATTATTTCTAGAAGCTTGCCAACTACTGATGATAAACTGACTGGTCTGTAATTGCTGGGACTATCTTTCCAATGTTTTTAAACAAGGGCATGACATTTGCAATTGCCCAGTCCTCTGGCACTTCGGCTGAGTCTAGGGAAGACTGGAAGATTATGGCCGGTGCCCCTGCAATTTCCTTTCCCACTTCCTTCAGTTTCCTTGGATGTATCTCATCTGGTCCTGGTGCCTTGGCAACTTTCAGTACTGACAGTCTATCCACAATTCCTGCTTATCAATTTTGAACCCTTCTAGGGACAGAACTTCCTTGCCCGTCACCATGTCTTGGGGTAGTATCTGTCTCCTTAGTAAAGATTCTACAAAATATTTAATACCTCAGCCATGCCCCCTGTCTCCATGTGTAAATTCCTTTTCGGTCCATAAGCAGTCCTACTCCTTTTGATCACCTTTTTACTATTTATTTGCTTACAGAAGACTTTTGGATTTTCCTTAATGTTGGCTGTGCCTGTTTTTTCTCATAATCCCTCTTTGTGACTCTAATGTACTACTTTGCCTCTTCTCTGAACCTTCCTGTTGATTTTCAACTGTCACTGAAACCTTGCTGGTGATTACGCAGGTAGGATATTACAATCCCATTGATGGTGAATGGTGCACTCAACAAGAAACCCTGTTGACAACGCTGGGACCATAAAATTCCATCGCCAGCGAGCAAGGCACTGCTATCCGCTGCCGCGGTATACGCCGCATAGAGGGAGAAAAATCTTGCTGTGTATTTCCTACCCAACACCTGTCTTCAACACACTTCTTGTTCCTTGCTGCTCTGGATTTGCTTGTCTTCTGTTCCTTTTGCGAGAATCTGTCTTGACTGTGTCTGGACCATTTCTGTTTTGAAGGAGTCCATTGTTCAGCTACAATTGTTCCTGCCAACCTTTCATTCCTGGCTAACTGGCCCAGTTCTGTTCTTGCCCCATTGAAGTTGGCTGTCCCACAGTTAACTAATTCTACTCTGAATTGTCTATTTTCCTTTTCTATCATCCTCAATTTTACAATATAATGATCACCGTCTCCTAAATGTTCCCCCACTGACACCTGGTCTATTTAATCCACCTTGTTTCCAAGAACCAGGTCCAACAGTGCATCCTTTCTTGTTGGATTGGACACACGGTGCTGTAGAAAATTTTCCTGAACACTAAACCAGTTATTCTAAGTGTGTTATGAATAGAATAGGATCCGCACATTGCAGAAGGAGGCCATTCGGCCCATCAAGTTTGCACCAACCACAATCCCACCCAGGTCCTGTCCCCACAACCCCATTCATTTATCCTAGTTCGTTCCCCCTGACACTAAGGGACAATTTAGCATGGCCAATCAACCTAACCCACACATCGTTGGACTGCGGGGGAAACTGGAGTATCTGGAGGAAACCCACGCAGACATGGGGAGAACATGCAAACTCCACACAGATAGTGACCCGAGCTGCAATTGAACTCGGGACCCTGGTGCTGTGAGGCAGCAGTGCTAACCACTGTGCCACCATTTGACAAATTTCTTTGTGTATTGAACCCTGATCCTTGTGAAAGGATGCATAAGGAACAATGTTAACATGAGGAAAAGGCATTAATATAAGTGGACTGCATCAGAACACATCCTGGTTATCAATTGTTCTTGCAGAGGAATTGCTGCTTTCTCCCCGGAGTTTAATGATATCGTAGGGATCGAAGAATGTTCCTGTTCTCAACCCTTGCCCCACACTGCACCGCATTAAATTGGCCTCGCGCCAATGTGCGTAACAGTTCAACAATCATTGTTTAAAAAGAAAATGATCGCTTTTACAGTGTCTCGTGTACTTTGGGCTGACCTGAGAATACGCTGCATATGAAAGCCATGGGAAATTGTACTCTGAGCTATTTCAAATGCTGATGGTAACCCATTTAATATAACCTCCCGTTAACAAAGTCAATCCTTCCCCTGCTTCTTTTGAGTGCAAGGCTCTCATGACAATATTGCAAGGCCTTTCTTGTTTCTAGTCTGGACGTATAAGTTTCCAGCAAAGGCCTGTGAAACACTCTGCTTACTACAGGAAGAGCAAAAAGCAGTCTGTGTTGTGAGTGTGTGAAGGAAAACTGTACACATTTCACCATAACGCTCCATTCTCCAAGTGAGGGGTTTGAGGAGGGAGGCAATACGTTGCCAGTCATTTACAATGACACTGCAAATGCAATTTCTTTCAGAACAATGAAAATCCATTGCTTGTAGTCCAAGACTGGCACAGTCGTTAGCACTGCTGCCTCACAGCACCAGGGACCTGAGTTCACTTCTGGCCTCGGGTCTCTGTCTGTGCAGAGTCTGCACATTCTCCCTACATCTGCGTGGGTCTCCTCTGGGTTTTCCAGTTTCCTCCCACGCTGTAAAAGATGTGCGGGTTAGGTGGATTAGCTATGGTTACAGGTATGAGGTGGGGTGGGAGATTTGGCCGAGATAAAATGCTCTTTCAGAGAGGGCACAGTAGATTGACCTTGCTAAATTGTCCCTTAGTGGTCTAAGATGTGTAGATTAGATGGATTGGGAGGGGGGAGAGTAAATATGTGGTGTTATGGGGACAAGCCTGAGTAAAATGCTCAGAGTCGATGCAGGATTGACAGGCTGAATGAGCTCCTTCTGCACTGTAGGGATTCTACTATTCTAATGAAAATATAAAATTTAAAAGTGTGAAAAGGCTGAGATAAACTGAGAAGTGTTTATTAAGAAATGTCAGGTTTGGATTTTTTTTAGAAGCAAATTGATTCTAAGAGGATGGGGGTGTGGGTGTAAGAAAAGGCCTATTTCCACTTGGCTGGTCAGTGAGATTTGTGTCACATACGTTGGTAAGCCTATGATAAAAAACAAAATATCGCGGATGCTGGAATCTGAAACAAATGCAGAAAATGCTGGAAAATCTCAGCGGGTCGAGTTGCATCTGTGGAGAGAGAATAGAGCCAATGTCTCAAGTCTGGATGCCCCTTCATCAGAGGTAAGTCTTTGGATAGAGGAACCTTCTGACAAAGGGTCATCTAGACTTGAAACATTGACTCTGTTCTCTCTGCACGGATACTGCCAGACTTGAGATTTTCCAGCATTTTCTGTTTTGGTAAAGCCTATGATGTTGGGGCAATAGGTTTTCTCAGTGGCAGTTCCTGTAAACTGTGGAGGGAAAGAGAAACTCATTGCATATTGTTAGAGACAGACTTATGGATGTCAATCTCCCACCCACAAGTGAAGAAGTTTATTTACCAGACAATAGCCATTACTGAACTGGTTACATTGGCTCCAGCACAGCCAGTGGCCAGGTTCAGAACAATGTTATTTGCTAATAAAAAAAAACTACCAACATCATAAGGGTGTTTGCAGAGAATTGCCTGTTGTTCACAAGTCCTGTTAGTAAGTTCATAAGTTTATAACATTGGAGCAGAATTAGACCATTTGGCCCATCGAGTCCACTGCGTCATTCAATCATGGCTGATCTGCTCCTCATCCCCATTTTCCTGCCCTCTCCCCATAACCCTTCAACCCATTACCAACTAAAAATCTGACCAACTTGTTAAATTTACTCACTGTCCCAGCATCCACTGCACTTTGGGGTAGCAAATTCCACAGATTCACAACCTTTTGGGAGAAGTAGTTTCTCCTCAACTCTGTTTTAAATTTGCTGCCCTTTATCCTAAGACCTTTTGTCCTAGAATGCCCCACAAGAGGAAGCATCTGCTCCATGTCTACTTTATCCATACCTTTTATCATCTTGTATACCTCAATCTGACCTTGCCTCATTTTTCTAAATTCCAGAGAGTATCGGCCTAAACTGTTCAATCTCTCTTCATACGACAAACCCCTCATCCCTGGAATCAATGTGGTGAACCTCCTGTGAACTGCCTTTAAATCCACTACATCTTCCCTCAAATGAGGGGACCAAAACCGTGCGTGACATTCCAGGTGCGGCCTCACCAGTGCCTTGTATAGTTGCAACAATACTTCCTTATCTTTATATTCTATTCCTTTATCTATAAATGCCAACATTCCATTTGCTTTCTTTATTATCTACTGTACCTGCATGCTAGTTTTCTGTGACTCATGAATGAGGACACCCAGATCCAGTTAAACATGATTTACCCTTTGTAAAACCGTGCTGACTCTGAAGGATAGTGTTTGACTCTCTAAATGTCCTTATACTGCTTCCTTGATAATTGATTCTAACACTTCCCCAACAACAGATGTTAAACTAACTGGCCTGTAATTTCCCACATTTTGCCTCCCTCCCTTTTTAAATAAGGGCCTTATATTGGCATATTTCCAATCCATCGGAACCTTTCCCGTGTTCAGGGAATATTATAACCAATGGATCCACTGTCTCCGCTGCCACTTTTTTTTAATACCCTAGGATGTAGGCCATCAGGCCCGGGCGACTTGTCTGCCCTCAATCCCAATAGTTTGCTGAGTACTTTTTGCCCTATCGATATTGATTGTTCTACGTTCTGCCCTTTCTAGTACCTCTGACTTGCCCGTTCCTATAGAAATGGTACGAGTGTCCTCCACCGTGAACACTGAGGCAAAGTATTGATTTAGCTTCTTTGCCATTTCAGTGTTCCTCACTATTAACTCTCTGGTTACATTTTCCAAGGGACCAATATTCACCTTAGCAACTCTCTTCCCTTTTATATACCTATAGAAGCTTTTACTATCCTTCTTGATATTTTGCACTGGTTTTCTTTTGTAATTTATTTTAGCTCTTTTTATTACTTTTTTAGTATCTCTATTTATGTTTGAAAGTTTCCCAATCTCCCAGTCTGCCACTGGCCTTTGCAAAATGGTATACCTTACCCTGTCTTTATATTGTCCTTGACCTACCTCCTTGTTTAACCATAGATGTTTTTTACCCTCCTTAGCATCTTTTTTCCTCACTGGGATATATTTTAGTTCTGCAGACTTGAGTATCTCCTTAAACAACTGCCACTGCTCATCCACTGTCTTACCTTTAAGCCTTCTTGCTCACTCTGTTCGGTCCAAATCTGGCCTCGTGCCTATGTAATTTCCTTTGTTTAATTCCAGAATGCTAGTGTGGGACTCCACTTTCTTACCCCAAGCTGAATTTTGAATTCTATCACACTATGGTCACTCCTCCCTGGAGGATCCTTAACTATGAGGTCATCAATGAATCCCTCCTCATTGCACAATATCAAATCCAGAGTGGCCTGCTCCCTGGTTATTCCAAGAAACATTCTCTGATACATTCAATGAACTCTGCCTCCAGGCTACCCTTGCCAGTTTGATTCTTCCAATCTATGTGCATATTAAAATCACCCATGATTCTTGCCGTATCTTTCTTGCAAGCCCCCATTACGGAACTACTGCTTGGGGATGTAGAGACTACTCCTACTTCTTCCCTTTGCTATTTATTTCTACCCAGACTGATTCCACATCTTAATCTCCCGTGCTTATGTCATTTCTCATTACAGCACTGATTCCTTTCTTCACCTCCTTTTCCTTTCAGCCTATCTTTCCGAAATGCTGAGTACCCTTGGATATTCAATTCCTAGACCTGGTCTCCTTGTAGCCATGCCTCAGTAATTGCCACTAAATCATACCCTTTTCTTTCTATTTATGAGCCATTAGCTCATTAATTTTGTACTAACTGCTTCATGCATTTAGATACAAAGCTTTTAAATTTGTCTCACTGGTAAATTTCCTTGTGTTTTTTTATAATTCCTTGGTGCATAAAGACATTCGCCTGTTTTGTATTGCCTGGTAACCATCCACCACATCGCTAACCTGCATTCTTATCTCCTCGTTTAATTTGGGTTTTCTTATTTCCTGTACAACTGAACCCTCCTCCCTATTCAGTTTAAAGCCCTCTCTAGAGCCCTAATTATGTGATTTGTTAGGACTCTGGTCCCAGCATGATTCAGATGAAGGCTGTCCCATCGGAACAGGGCCCTTCTTCCCCAGTACTGGTGCCAGTGTCCCATGAATTCAAACCCACTTCTCCCACACAAGTCTTTAAGCTGCGCATTTACATGCTTAATCTTATTGACCCTGTGCCATTTAGGCTGGAATTGAACCCGGGTGCCTGATGCTGAGAGGCAGCAGTGCTGTCCACTGTGCCACCCTTTCTCTGGTAAGAAGTCTCACAACATCAGGTTAAAAACAGGTTTATTTGGTAGCAAACACCACTAGCTTTCGGAGCGTTCCTCCTTCGTCAGGAGCGTGGGAGTTCTGAATTCTATTATACTATGGTCACTCCTCCTTATAGAACTCCCACATGCCTGATGGAGGAGCAGCACTCCGAGAGCAAATGAGTTACCAAATAAACCTGTTGGACATTAACCTGGTGTTGTGAGACTTCTTACTGTGTTTACCCCAGTCCAACACCAGCATCTCCACATCATGACCACTCTTTCTATGTCATACATTCTGTAAAGAAGCAGTCTTTCCTTGGTAATGAAGCATTAAGACTATCAGACGTGTTTGTAAAGAGAGTAGAAATTCCTCTGGTGTGAGTCATGGCTAGTCAGGCATGCTAGGGTAAAAGTCTGTCCATTGAAGAAAAAACATAGCTTCATAAAGTAGTTGTGTGTTTTCCTTCAAGTCTGCACAATCTGTACCATGGAAGACATAGCTTCTGTTAGGTAAAAATGCAAACATTTTACTTGATCCTTCCCATTTTGGAAGGTTTTGTGCTTTTGTATTCTTTAATAGACTGTGGGCATTGCTGGCTAGGTCAGCATTTATTGCCCATCCCTAATTGCCCTTGAAAAGTGGGTGATGAGCCTTGAACTGCCGCAGTCCATGTGGTGCTCTAACGCTGTGCTGTTAGGAAAGCAGTTCCAGGATTTTGGCCCAGAGGCAGTGAAGGAATGGCGATATATTTCCATGTCAGGATGGTGAGTGGCTCATAGAGGAAGCTCCAGCTGGTGGTGTTCCCATATGTCTGCTGCCCTTATCCTTCTGGTTGGTAGAAATTTGCAGGGTGCTACTGACCAAGCCTTCCTGAGTTCCTGCAGTGCATCTTGTATCTACTGCCACAATGCATTGGTGATGGAGGGAGTGAATATTTGTGAATGGAGTACCAGTCAAGCAGGTTGCTTTGCCTTGGATGGCATCGAGCTTGTTGAGTGTTGTTGGAGCTGCACCTTTTCAGGCAAGTGGGGAGTATTCCAGCACACTCCTGACTTGTGCCTTGTAGACGCTGGACAGTGCTCGTGGGGTTACAGGATAGGGTTGGAGAGTGGCCTAGGTAAGATGCTGTTTCGCAGAGTCGGTGCAGACTCGGGCTGCATGGCCTCCTCCTGCACTGTTGGTACTTTATGATTCTATGAATCAGGAGGTGAGTTACTTGCTCTAGAATTCCTAGTCTCCGACCTGCTCTTTTAGCCTCAGCATTTATACGGCTAGTCCAGTTCGTTTCCTGGTCAATGGTCATCCCCAGATGTTGACACTGGTTGATTAAGCAATGGTAATGCCATTTAACACCACAAAGTAATGGTTGGATTCTCTCTCATTAGAGATGGTCATTGTCTGGC
The DNA here is from genome assembly GCF_965287045.1 of Carcharhinus amblyrhynchos. Taxonomy (NCBI): domain Eukaryota; kingdom Metazoa; phylum Chordata; class Chondrichthyes; order Carcharhiniformes; family Carcharhinidae; genus Carcharhinus; species Carcharhinus amblyrhynchos. Next base: position 142,878,762 of record NC_137325.1, on the reverse strand, counting down.
TATGAATGGTCAGACATGAATGTTGCTTGCCATTTATCAGCTCAAGCGATTTACCTCTTTACAACAGCAGCCCACGTTGTAGTTATTGATGTGACTCTCTTTACAGTTTTAAAAGGGGGATTTGTTCTGCAGTAATGTCTGTTGTAATCGTAGATTAACATAGAATCCCACATTGCAGAAGGAGGCCATTTGACCCATCGAGTCTGTACCGACCACAATCCCACCCAGGCCCTATTCCTGCAACCCTACATATTTACCCTGCTAATCTCCTGGACACTAGGCTCAATTTAGCATGGTCAATCAACCTAACCCGCACATCTTCGGACTGTGGGAGGAAACCGGAGCACCTGGAGGAAACCCATGCAGACTCCACATAGTGACCCGAGGCCAGAAACAAACCTGGCTCCCTGGTGAAGCAGCAGTGCTAACCACTGTGCCACCGTGCTGCCTCCATATATTTCCATGTCATTTCTGTACTTGCTGACCTGCATTGCTTCCCAGGCCATCAATTCCTCACTTTTTAAAATTCTTGCTCTTGTTTTCAAATCAATCCATGGGCTCTTCTTTCCGTTATCTGTAACCTGTTCCAGCCATATAATCCTCAGATCTTGTCTTCCTCCAGTTCTGGTCCCTAACACATCCCTGATTTGTCATTATTCCAGCATTGGCTATCACAGAGTCATAGTCATAGAGGTTTACAGCATGGAAACAGGCCCTAAAGCCCCACTTGTCCATGCCATCCTTTTTCACAAACCCCTAAACTATTCCCAATTGTCCCTTCACGACAGCTCCTCCGCAAACCATCTTCTGGTTACAGTGATTGCATGTATGCAAATGTTACCTGCAACCACCAATCATCTTCACTGCTCTGCTGCCCTTACCTGGACACGTGCCTTCTCTTGAAATAGGAAAGTCTTTCCAGGAAATCCACCTTCTGGTGGCAGTGACTGCACTATGCAAATATTATCTGCAACCGCTAATCACCTTCACCACTCTGCTGCCCTTACCTGGACACTTGCCTTCACTCGAAATAGGAAAGTGTCTCCAGGAAATCCACCTCTGGTCGCAGTGACTGCACTATGCAAATATTACCTGAAACCACCAATCACCTTCGCCGCTCTGCTGCCATCACCTGGACACATGCCTTCACTCGAAATAGGAAGATGTCTTTCCTTAGGGCTGTCTGAGCCCTAAGGAAATTCCCTCCTTCAACCTCTCAGCATCCTGCCTTCTCTCTCTTTTTTGAATCTGTCTTTATTTAAGACGCGGGTAGATAGGTTTTTGATAGGCAAGGGGATTAAGGGTTATGGGGAGAGGGTGGGAAAGTGGAACTGAGCCACGACAGATCAGCCATGATCTTATTGAATGGCGGGGCAGGCTCGAAGGGCTAGATGGCCTACTCCCGCTCCTATTTCTTATGTTCTTATTAAAAGCTACATAGAAAAAAGTAAAGTAGTTTATCAGTCTCAAGTAAGGTTTACATTAACACTGCAATGAAGTTACTGTGAAATTCCCCTGGTTGCCACACTCAGGTGCCTATTCGGGTCAATGCACCCTAACCAGCACGTCTTTCAGAATGTGGGAGGAAACCAGAGCATCCGGAGGAAACCCATGCAGACATGAGGAGAATGTGCAAACTCCGCACAGTGACCCAAGCAGGGAATTGAACCCGAGTCCCTGGCATTGTGAGGCAGCAGTGCGAACCACTGTGCTGCCCTGTAGCTTACGACCAAACATTCAATCGCTCAAATCTAGTATCTGCTTACATGACTAGATGCCACATTTTTGTTTGGTAACATTCCTGTGAAGTGCTTTGGTGCTATTTATTCTATCACACAGTAAATGGAGGCTGCTGGTATCTCTCATTCCTCACTTAGTGAGCAAAAACAAAAGGTTGGTTTTGTTTCTCTTTGTTCTCCCTGCTGATTCCAAAAGTTAGCAAAGTGTTTCCAGAGCTGACAAGCTGTTACCAAAATTCCTGGTTTATGGAATTCCTGGACCCCTCAGTCTGGATTTCTGAAAAGGGGCAGTGACATGCTGGCATAGTGGTTAGCACTGCAGCCTCACAGTGCCTGGGATCTGCGTTTGCTTCCCGGCTTGGTGCAGATTTTGCATGTTCTCCCCATGTCTGTGTGGGTTTCCTCCAGATGCTCAGGTTTCCTTCCACAGTCTAAAAGACGTGTTGGTTAGGTGGATTGGCCGTGCTAAATTCTCCCTCAGTGTACCCGAGCAGGCGCGGGAATGTGGCGACTAGGGGATTTTCACAGTGACTTCATTGCAGTGTTAATGTAAGCCTACTGGTGACACTAATAAATAAACTTCAGCTTTACTTTAGCGCATTACCTTGAGGGGAAGTCGTGTCTGACAAATTTACTGGAGTTCTATGAGGATGTGTCTAGGGCGGTGGATAGAGGAGAGCCGGTGGATGTGGCCTTTCTTGATTTTCAGAAGGCGTTTGACAAGGTACCTCAAGAGGTTATTGCAGAAGGTCAGGGGACATGGAGTTGGGGGTAGGGTGTTAGCGTGGATAGAGGATTGGTTGTCAAATAGGAGGCAGAGAGTGGGGGTCAATGGGTGCTATTCGGATTGGCGGTTGGTGACTAGTGGAGTGCCCTAGGGGTTGGTGCTGGGGCCTCAGCTATTTACCATTTATATAGATGATCTGGAGGAGGGAACCGAGTGTATGGTGTCGAAATTTGCTGATGACACCAAGATTGGTGGAACGGCAAATTGCGCGGAGGGTGTGGAGAGTCTGCAGAAGGATCTAGATAGGCTGGGCGAATGGGCCAGGAACTGGCAAATGGAATTTAATGTTGGCAAGTGCGAGGTGGTCCACTTTGGTAGGAATAATGGTAGGAAGGACTGTTACTTACGTGGAGAAAAACTGCAGCAGGCAACAGTGCAGAGGGATCTCGGGGTCCTTGTGCATGAGTCGCAAAAACCCAGCTTGCAGGTGCAGCAGGTGGTCAGGAAGGCGAATGGGATGCTGGCCTTCATCGCGAGGGGGATTGAATATAAAAGTAGTGAGGTCTTGCTGCGGCTATATAGGGCATTGGTGAGGCCGCAGCTGGAGTACTGTGTGCAGTTTTGGGCGCCGTACTTACGCAAGGATATTTTGGCCTTGGAGGGAGTGCAGAGGAGGTTTACTAGGCTGATGCCGGAGTTGAGGGGGTTGAGCTATGAGGAGAGGCTGAATAAACTAGGCTTGTACTCGTTAGAGTTTAGAAGAATGAGGGGAGATCTCATTGAGACGTATAAGATGATGAATGGGATGGATAGGATAGAGGTGGAAAGACTCTTCCTGCTCAGAAAGGACAGTAGGACTAGGGGGCACAGCCTCAAGATAAAGGGGGGGTGGTTTAGAACGGAGTTGAGGAAGAATTTCTTCACTCAAAGGGTGGTGAATCTCTGGAATTCTCTGCCCGTTGAAGTGGTGGAGGCTACCTCGCTAAATATTTTTAAGACGCGGGTTGATGGGTTTTTGATAAGAGAGGGGATTAAGGGTTATGGGGAGAGGGCAGGAATGTGGAACTGAGCCACGACAGATCAGCCATGATCTTATTGAATGGCGGGGCAGGCTCGAAGGGCCAGATGGCCTACTCCTGCTCCTATTTCTTATGTTCTTATGAAAGCTGTCCAAGAAGTAAGCAACACACAACTTGACCAACAAATTGAGTATTGGGCCCCAATAGTATTTTCCCTGAGGTTGGGTTAGTGGTCTCTTAGTGGTGTTTTAGTAGCTTATGTTTAAGAGAGTTTAATGGTAGGATCTTAGTTCAATTCTTTTTCCCAGCATTGTTTTGGCCAGTAGCCAATCAGTTTGAAGGGCTAAAAGCAAATTACTGCAGATGCTGGAATCTGAAACCAAAAGAGAAAACGCTGGAAGATCTCAGCGGGTCTGGCAGCATCTGGAAGGAGAGAAAAGAGCTGATGTTTTGAATCCAGACGACCCTTTATCAAAGCCTTCAGATTGAAGGGCTGCCATCTGTTGGGCAGGAAGCTTATTAGGAATCAGCCGGGGAGTGAAGAGGTGGGAGGAAGAGAGAGATTGAGTTTTGTGGCGGTGGTACGCATGGTCATTGAAAGATTCCATTGTTTTTATGGTGATAACAACAGGTTCAGAGCCTAGTTTGGCCCATGGCAGATGAATGCTTAACTCATGAATGTGGCCAGTCAAAAAAGTGATTGGTAATGGCAGCTCCTGCTCCAGCACATCAAGCGTCAGTTCTGGTTTGCTGAGGACTGTATCACCTCCCCATAATGACAACTAAAGATCAGATGTCTTTAAATTCTTGATGCAACGATTTACAGTAGCTCATCAAGATTGGAGTGGTGTGGGACTCCCAACACCCTGAAACATGCTATTGCTCCAGCAGAGGTTGCACAAGGCTCCGAAGGGCATTGTGAGACCACAGAGAAAGATGGGGTGTGAGGTAGTTGGTGAATGGCAAGGGACAGGGGGAGATGGCATTGCATTCCTTTTTCTTCTGGCCCAAAGCAGTGCTGGAAATGCACTTATCTGCTGGATTAATCATCTGTGCCTCCATTTGGCTGCTGGAGTTCCTGAGCTCTATGGAACCTGGTTTGAATCCAGGATCTAAAATTTTATTTCAATCTGAGGCATCAGACTCGCATCTTGAGCAGGTCTTCCCCCAATCTGTGTCTATTAAAATAGCAGTGGGCACATTGGAAGCATGTTGAACTATGTTTCAGACATTATGAAGTGTTAACCCACTCCAGCCGTGTTGCTCATGCCTGCTTTATTCACTTTGAAAGCAAAAACAAGAAGACAGATTATTACCTGAATGGCTGTAAATTGGGAGGGGAGCGTGCAGTGGGACCTGGGTATCCTTGTGCACCAGTCACTAAGGTAAGCATGCAGATGCAGTAAGGGTAAAGAAGGCAAATGATATGTTGAACTTCATTGTGAGAGGCTTCGAGTACAGGAGCAAGCATGTGTTATTGGAATTATACAGGGCCTTGGTGAGGCCACACCTAGAGTATTGTATGCAGTTTTGGTCTCCTTTTCTGAGGAAGGATGTGCTTGCTCTTGAGGGAGTGCAGCGAAGGTTTACCAGCCTGATTCTGGAGATGGCAGGACTGATGTATGAGGAGAGATTGACTAGTTTAGAATTGTTTTCGCTCTAGTTCAGACAAATGAGGTGGGATCTGATACTTATAAAATTCTACAAGGATTAGATAGGGTACATGCAGGAAGGATGTTCCTGATGGTGGGGGAGTCCAGAACCAGGGTTCACAGTCTGAGGATTCGGGGTAGACCATTTAGGATGGAGATGAAACGACATTTCTTCACCCAAAGGGTGGTGAGCCTGTGGAATTCATTACCACAGGAAATGGTTGATGCCAAAACATTGAATGTACTCAGAGGTAGCTGGATATTGCACTGGGGACGAATGGGATCTAAGGGGATCGAACATATTTGATTAGTAAGTTTGTGGACGTCACAGAGGTTGGTGGATGCATGGGTAGCGATGAGGACCATCAGAAGATACAGCAGGATACAGATCAGTTGGAGACTTGGGTGGAGAGATGGCAGATGGAGTTTAATCCGGACAACTGTGAGGTAATGCATTTTGGAAGGTCTAATACAGATAGGAAATATACAGTAAATGGCAGAACCTTTAGGAGTATTGATAGACAGAGGGATCTGGGTGTACAGGTACACAGGTCACTGAAAGTGGCAATGCAGGTGGAGAAGGTAGTCAAGAAAGCATACGGCATACTTGCTAAGAGTAGTGGGCGAGAAGAGGATTGGGAGAGGTTTAAATGTCAACAAAGAATGACAAAGAAGTTGATAAAGTAGGGTAGGATAAACTACGAAGCTGGGCTAGCGCTTAATATAAAAAAGGATAGCAAGAGTTTTTAAGAGGCTGGCTAGGGTGAACGTTGGACCCTTAGAGGATGAGAGGGGGGACTTAGTGGTAGGGGATGGGGAAATGGCAGAGGCCTTGAATAACTTTTTTGTTTCGGTCTTCACGGAGGAGGACGTGAATAGTTTGCCGGGTGTTAGCGATGGAAAGATGGTAGGAGTAGAGGGTCTGAATGACATTATTGTTACTAGAGAGGCGGTTCTTGACAGACTGGACAGACTGATTGTGGACAAGTCCCCAGGACCAGATGGAATGCATCCAAGGGTTCTGAAAGAAATGGCGGAGGTGATAGTGGATGCCTTGGTGATTATTTTCCAAACGTCGCTGGATTCCGGGGAAGTGCCGGAAGATTGGAAAACGGCTAATGTTACGCCGTTGTTTAAGAAGGGTGGCAGGCAAAAGGCAGGGAATTATAGGCCGGTTAGTTTAACATCTGTTGTAGGTAAAATGTTAGAATCCGTGATCAAGGAGAAAATAGCGAGGCATCTTGAGAATTGTTTGATAGAGCAGACGCAGCACGGTTTCGTTAAGGGGAAGTCGTGTCTGACGAATTTATTGGAGCTCTATGAGGATGTGTCTAGGGCAGTGGATAGAGGAGAGCCGGTGGATGTGGTGTTTCTTGATTTTCAGAAGGGGTTTGACAAGGTGCCTCACAAGAGGTTATTACACAAGGTCAGGGGGCATGGAGTTGGGAGTAGGGTGTTAGCGTGGATAGAGGATTGGCTGTCAAATAGGAGGCAGAGAGTGGGGGTCAATGGGTACTATTCGGATTGGGGGTTGGTGACGAGTGGAGTGCCCCAGGGGTCGGTGCTGGGGTCTCAGCTATTTACCATTTATATAGATGATCTGGAGGAGGGAACCGAGTGTATGGTGTCGAAATTTGCTGATGACACCAAGATTGGTAGAACGACAAATTGTGCGGAGGGTGTGGAGAGTCTGCAGAAGGATCTAGATAGGCTGGGCGAATGGGCCAGGAAATGGCAAATGGAATTTAATGTTGGCAAATGTGAGGTTGTCCACTTTGGTAGGAATAATGGTAGGAAGGACTATTACTTACTTGGTGAAAAACTGCAGCAGGCGACGGTGCAGAGGGACCTCGGGATCCTTGTGCGTGAGTCGCAAAAACCCAGCTTGCAGGTGCAGCAGGTGGCCAGGAAAGCAAATGGGATGCTGGCCTTCATAGCGAAGGGGATTGAATATAAAAGTAGGGAGGTCTTGCTGCAGCTGTATAGGGCACTGGTGAGGCCGCAAATGGAGTACTGTGTGCAGTTTTGGTCGCCGCACTTACGCAAGGATATTTTGGCCTTGGAGGGAGTGCAGAGGAGGTTTACTAGGCTGATACCGGAGTTGAGGGGGTTGAGCTATGAGGAGAGGCTGGATAAACTAAGCTTGTACTCGTTAGAGTTTAGAAGAATGAGGGGAGATCTCATTGAGACGTATAAGATGATGAATGGGATGGATACGATAGAGGTGAGGAGTCTCTTCCTGCTCAGAAAGGACAGTAGGACTAGAGGGCACAGCTTCAAGATAAAGGGGGGGGGCGTTTTAGAATGGAGTTGAGGAGGAACTTCTTCACTCAAAGGGTGGTGAATCTGTGGAATTCTCTGCTCGTTGAAGTGATGGAGGCTGCCTCGCTAAATATTTTTAAGACGCAGGTTGATAGGTTTTTGATAGGCAAGCGGATTAAGGGTTATGGGGAGAGGGCGGGAATGTGGAACTGAGCCACGACAGATCAGCCGTGATCTTATTGAATGGCGGGGCAGGCTCGAGGGGCTAGATGGCCTACTCCTGCTCCTATTTCTTATTTCTTATTTCATCGGCCGGGGTATTGAGTTTAAAAATTGGAATGTCATGTTACAGCTTTATAGAACCTTAGTGAGGCTGCACTTCGAATATAGTGTTCAGTTCTGGTCGCCACACTACCAGAAGGATGTGGAGGCTTTGGAGAGAGTACAGAAAAGATGTACCTGGATGTTGCCTGGTATGGAAGGCATTAGCTATGAGGAGAGATTAGAAACTTGGTTTGTTCTCACTGAAGCGATGGAGGTTGAGGGGAGACCTGATGGAGGTTTACAAGATTAGGAAGGACAGGGACAGAGTGGATAGTCAGAAGCTTTTTCCTAGGGTGGAAGAGTCAATTACTAGGGGGCATAGCTTTAAGGTATGAGGGGCAAGTTTTAAAAGAGATGTACAAGGCAGATTTTTTACGCGCAGAGTGGTGGGTGCCTGGAATTCGTTGTTGGGGGAGGTAGTGAAGCGGATACGGTAGTGACTTTTAAAGGGCGTCTTGACAAGTACATGAATGAGATGGTAATAAAGGGATACGGTCCCCGGAAGCGTAGAGGGTTCTAGTTAAGTCAAGCAGCATGGTCAGTACAGGCTTGGAGGGCTGAAAGGCCTGCTCCTGGGCTATACTTTTCTTTGTTCTTTGTTATGGGAAGAAAGCGGGATTAGCCTATTGAGTTGGATGATCAGCCATATTCGTGATGAATGGCAGAGCAGGCTCGAAGGGCCGAATGGCTGCCTTCTGCTCCTATCTTGTATGTTTCCATGTGTACGATTCACCCCTTAGAATTTGGGCTACTAATATGAAAATATACCTATTTGTATATCCATGCAAGATCAGATCTGACAAAGTAATTGCTCTGTGAAACCTGCTGCCAGCTATTTGTGTGGCAATCAGATGGAAATGGCACAAAAACTAGAAGTGCAGAATGCAAGAAAAGCTGTTGCACAGCATGACTCTAATCAGGAACTATTTATCAAGTTGCAAGCCAATGAATTTGTTCAGCCATTTAGTTTCCATTGCTTTTGATTAATACACTGTGGTAGCTAAGCACAAATTATTTGATTACAGTGGTTGTGTCAAGCGTGAAACACAATCTTCACTTACTTGAAATCAGATAAATATCCGAAGAAGTGTGTACGTAATCCTTGGCCAGAGACCTATGTTTGTTGGTGGGATCTGATTAGAGACCAATAACATTTTGTTTAAAACAGACAAAGTTTGAGATTCAAAACACTTGCTAATGTAGTAAACCACAAGATTCCAGGGGTTTTGGACAAACAAAAATAAACCTTATGATACAAAGGAAGTAAGATAAAACCATTTACAATGTCTGTATTGTATTGTAGCAGTCAGGGTCAGGATGACTTGCATGTGAATTAACATGCAAACTGTGCTCTGTAGTAAATGACTGTTGCAACCACAACAGATTCCATGGATTTTCAAAGACCCTTCCAGGCATCTGTAATACGACCTTAGTCTCTCTCATGTTGGATTGCAGCTTTCACTTGTGAAGATCTTGTCTTCCAATTCTCTCCAAAAACCACTTCAATTCAGGCAGGTTCAATGATGGTCTACTTCACAAGATTTCAGTGTTGTCTCTTTAGATTCTGTTCTCCCAAATCCCTGAGTTCTTTCGAGCACAATTTCAGCTCTTTGGCTACGTCAAGCAGAACACCATTGCTCCAAAGGGGTCCCTTTGCCCCAATGGCCTGCAGCACGACTGACTGACCATTGATTGTCTTTGACCTTCAGGGCTTTTCTTTAGCCCCCTCCCATTACCAGGGACTTCCTTTGAGCCCACTTCATTTGAAGCTTTTTTTCCTGAAGCCATTCTCTCTAATTAGAGTCTGTTTCCTTGCTCCTCTCTTTTTCCTGACTAAACATGGACCTCTTTTTGTTTTTTTCCCTTCCCTGGAAGTCTTTTTTGTAAGGGCAAGAAAGTTTTATTCGTTGAAGCCTTGAAAGAACAAAAGCAACACAGTGAAATGCGGGAGGCTGGAGATCAACCAGTCCTCAGCTTTGACAGATCCGCACTGAGGGTGGAGGGAGAGGGAGACAGGCCAACAGGAGCTGGATGCTACTAACAGTTTATAGCCCACAGCCAAAAGGTGACCTGCCACCTGGCACAGAATGTCCACTAATTGTCACGCCGACCAATTCCAAGTGTTAGATTTGGTCACTACTGCATTAAGCAAAGGGCACCCTAATGGATGGCTGTCACTGTTCGGGGTGGGACAGTAGGCTGTGACGCTGGGTTGGATATCCCAGGGAGGAGGAGGTCACCGTGTAAGTTCTGGACTGTGGCTGGCATTACTGCCGGTCCCTGGGCCTCTGGACTCAGGATGTCCTCTCCCTCTCTTCCACCCTTCCGCTCTGCCAAGGCACATTCACATTTCCTTCATCTTGAAGGAGCTGCTGGCCCCCGGAGGTCTGGTGTCGGTGAGAATGGGCTCGGCCACCACCTGGGGAGAATCCGTGCCATTGGGTACTGGCGAGCCAAACAACGATAGCCAAAGGCAGAACTCACCCTCCCCGGACTCCTTCCTCATGCGGGTCTCCATGGGAGGCCGAAGAGAGCTCCAGGAGATCTTCCTGCCACTGCTGCATCTCTCTCGATGCTCATGGCCATGTTACGCAGGCTATCATAAGAGGCCTTGCAGCCTCTGATGCTGCTGCTTCCTCTCCATCAGTTTCTTGGAGATCTCACTGTGTTTCTTATATTCCCCAGTAGCTTCTTCAGGACACCTCGCCGCGACTGTCTCTCATTTTCATGTCCTTGCCCTGGATCTGCTGGGTGTGTACAGCCTTTCCATCTGCTTCAGCTGGTCCTCTTGCAGTAGATGTACTCCTGGCACATCTGTTCCTGGTGGATCTGGTATGTCAAGAAGGCCAGTGCCCGGACACGATGTCCAGGGTGAGCTCAGGCCACAAGCTGGACAGCACTGTGACCTTGAACCCTCAGATGGCTGAGCTTGGTGCAAACAATGTCCAACTTGCTAGCTAGGCTCTCTCGCAGGCTGGGCAGAGGGCGAATGAACTGCAAAGCCGGACAGCTTGGCTTGGCACCGGCCGAAGTTACACAGCAGCACATCCCATCACATTGCCATGGCAACCCAAAAAACTCCTTGGGACCCCTCCCTGTCCCTGTCTGGGACGCTTGCTGGGATGACACTCTGCACCCATTCACCAGACGTGGGCCTTTTCTGTTCGAGTGCAGTAGGACAGTCCTCAGACCACAGAACCTTAAAGGTGTTGAACTGCCTACCTGACCTTACCCACTACTCATCAGTCAACACTCTCCCTTGTAGCCCCTACTGCTACAGCAGGGCAAGGCCACTCTAAAGATTTAAGTTGGAAAAATACCAAGAGTACCTCTTCCCCTCTGTGCCAAATTCCCAACATGGTCCAAATTTCCCAATACCCATACTCACTCTGGCTGTCTGTCACCCAGAATGAGGTGTTTGTGTGCAAGCTCACATGTTATTAACACAATGACTGATATTTGCCGGGAAGGTGGGGAGGTATATTTTGAAATGGGTTTAGTGCTGTGAAAAGTAAACCTGCGTGAGTCTTTATCTAACAGTAATCTGACTCGCTTTACACAGGCGTGTTATCGCATCAGATAATTCTGACTACCTTTACATAGAATAACAGCTTACTTTTGCTTTCCAGGAAGTCCCCTATGTGCGCTCCTGAAAATCAGCTGATAGAACGACTGCAGATAGGTACTGTTTATAAACTATTCTGCATCATCTATAGATCTGGAGATACCATTCACATGTTTTGCAACACTGTTTAAATAATATCCTCCAATGTCCGCTTGCTTTCTCTCTCTCTCTCTTCCCCCACCCCCCCCACCCATTCTGTCTCTGTCCCCCTCTCCCTCCCCAGCACACTCACTCACTCACGCATTCACTCACTCACTCCCCCTCACTCTCCTCTGCCTGCTCGCCCTCTCACTTGCCCTTTCGCTTGACCTCTTGCCCCCTCTTATTAGCTGTTCACCAGTGCTTTGATGCTATTCTCTTTACTGATGACCTTGCTGCATATCCACAGGTGCTTCGGTCTGCCTTGTTGCCCAACAAGGGGCATACGTGCAATGGGTCGTACGAGGGCTGCTCTTGGTTGTTTCAAGAATAGCCTAGTACTTCACGTTGTTAGTGTACACTTAAACTGGACCAGGTGCTGGGCAACACGACAGCTCAGTGACTATCACTGTTTGCTGTGCAGATACATGGATTTGGGCCAGTGTCTGCGGGAGTTTGCACATTCTCCCCATGCTTGTGTGAGTTTTCTCCGGGTGCTCTGGTTTCCTCCCACACCCCAAAGATAAGCTATTAGGCTGATTGGTGTAACAAATTGTCCCTAAATTAGTCTTCCCTCAATGTGGAATGCCATGAGCATAGAACATAAGAACATAAGAAATAGGAGCAGGAGTAGGCCATCTAGCCCTTCGAGCCTACCCCGCCATTCAATAAGATCATGGCTGATCTGTCGTGGCTCAGTTCCACTTTCCCGCCCTCTCCCCATAACCCTTAATCCCCTCTCTTATCAAAAACCCATCAACCCGCGTCTTAAAAATATTTAGCGAGGCAGCCTCCACCACTTCAACGGGCAGAGAATTCCAGAGATTCACCACCCTTTGAGTGAAGAAGTTCCTCCTCAACTCCATTCTAAACCACCCCCCCTTTATCTTGAGGCTGTGTCCCCTAGTCCTACTGTCTTTTTTGAGCGGGAAGAGTCTCTCCACCTCTATCCTATCCATCCCATTCATCATCTTATACGTCTCAATGAGATCTCCCCTCATTCTTCTAAACTCTAACGAGTACAAGCCTAGTTTATTCAGCCTTTCCTCATAGCTCAACCCCCTCAACTCCGGCATCAGCCTAGTAAACCTCCTCTGCACTCCCTCCAAGGCCAAAATATCTTTGCGCAGGTGCGGCGCCCAAAACTGCACACAGTACTCCAGCTGCGGCCTCACCAATGCCCTATACAGCTGCAGCAAGACCTCCCTACTTTTATATTCAATGCCCCTCGCTATGAAGGCCAGCATCCCATTCGCCTTCCTGACCACCTGCTGCACCTGCAGGCTGGGTTTTTGTGACTCATGCACAAGGACCCCGAGGTCCCTCTGCACCGTCGCCTGCTGCAGCTTTTCTCCACGTAAGTAATAGTCCTTCCTACCATTATTCCTACCAAAGTGGACCACCTCACACTTGCCAACATTAAATTCCATTTGCCATTTCCTGGCCCATTCGCCCAGCCTATCTAGATCCTTCTGCAGACACTCCACACCCTCCGCACAATTTGCCGTTCCCCCAATCTTGGTGTCATCAGCAAACTTCGACACCCTACACTCGGTTCCCTCCTCCAGATCATCTATATAAATGGTAAAAAGCTGAGGCCCCAGCACCGACCCCTGGGGCACTCCACTAGTCACCAACCGCCAATCCGAATAGCACCCATTGACCCCCACTCTCTGCCTCCTATTTGACAACCAATCCTCTATCCACGCTAACACCCTACCCCCAACTCCATGTCCCTCGACCTTCTGCAATAACCTCTTGTGAGGTACTTTGTCAAACGCCTTCTGAAAATCCAGAAAGACCACATCCACCGGCTCTCCTCTATCCACTGCCCTAGACACATCCTCATAGAACTCCAGTAAATTTGTCAGACACGACTTCCCTTTAATGAAGCCGTGCTGCATCTGCTCTATCAAGCAATTCCCTTCAAGATGCCTCGCTATTTCCTCCTTAATGACGGATTCTAACATTTTACCTACAACAGACGTTAAACTAACCGGCCTATAATTCCCCGCCTTTTGCCTGGCACCCTTCTTAAACAACGGCGTAATATTAGCCGTTTTCCAATCTTCCGGCACTTCCCCGGAATCCAGCGACGTCTGGAAAATAACCACCAAGGCATCCACTATCACCTCCGCCATTTCTTTCAGAACCCTCGGATGCATTCCATCCGGTCCTGGGGACTTGTCCACAATCAGCCCCTCCAGTCTGTCGAGCACCGCTTCTCTCGTAACAGTAATGTCATTGAGACCCTCCAGTCCTACCACCTTTCCATCACTAACGACACCCAGCAAATTATTCACGTCCTCCTCCGTGAAGACAGAAACAAAAAAGTTATTCAATACCTTAGCCATATCCCCATCCCCTACCACTAGGTCCCCTTTCTCATCCTCTAAAGGACCAACATTCACCCTAGCCAGCCTCTTCCTTTTTATATATTTATAAAAACTCTTGCTATCCTTTTTTATATTAAGCGCTAGCCCAGCTTCATAGTTTCTCCTACCCTTCTTTATCAACTTCTTTGTCAATCTTTGTTGACATTTAAACCTCTCCCAATCCTCTTCTCGCCCACTACTCTTAGCTACTCTAAATTCCTCCGCTTTTAATTTAACACTTTCCTTCACCTCCTTTGTTATCCACGGCTTATTACCTCTCCTCCTACGGTCCTTTTTGACCATCAGAATAAATTTCCGCTGAGCACCAAGAACGATCTCCTTAAAGATCCTCCACTGCTCCTCAGCAGACCCTCCCTCCAACGCGCTCCCCCAGTCAACATTCGTGAATTCTTCTCTCATCCTACTGTACTCCCCTCTATTCAAACAAAGGACGCGTGTCTGGGAACCCACTTTCTCCTCCTCCATCTGCACCAGAAACTCCACCATACAATGATCACTCTCTCCAAGAGGATCCTACACTGCAAGGTCCCTAATTCTACCCGCCTCATTACATAGCACCAGATCCAAGATAGCTCGCTCCCTCGTCGGCTCCAACACACACTGTTCCAGGAAACTATCCCAGCAGCATTCCAAGAACTCCTCCTCGAGCCCACCGCGTCCAACATGGGTTGACCAATCAATATGCAGATTGAAATCCCCCATAACTACGTCCGTCCCATTCCTGCACGCCGCACTTATTTGCGCGTTAACAGCCCGCCCCACCTCCAGATCATTATTCGGGGGCCTATAGACGACACCCACCAGCGTCTTCTTCCCTTTGCTGTTCCTAATCTCCACCCACAACGATTCCACGTTCTGCTCCTTGGCTCCAATATCATTCCCTTGCTACCACCTTGATGCTATCCTTAATCAGCAGAGCTACGCCACCCCCTTTTCCCTCCTGCCTATCCTTCCGAAACACTTGATAGCCCTGTACATTCAGCTCCCAGTCCCTGTCACCTTGCAGCCACGTCTCTGTAATGGCCACCAGATCGTATCCATTTGTGTCGATCTGCGCCACCAGCTCATCCACTTTATTCCGAATGCTTCGTGCATTCAGATACAGCGCTTTCATCCCAGCCTTCACCTGGACCCTATTTGCCGTAACGCCACCAACCATACTCACGCCCCCTACTCCCTCTATTATTGGGACATCCTCGGCCTCTTCCCTTACCTGTACCCTATCCTTAACTTTAGACCTCGTAACGTCACCGACCCTCGCACCCTCCCCCCCCCCAATTAGTTTAAAGCCCTGTCTACAGTCCTCTTTACTCGATTCGCCAGCACTCTGGTCCCAGCGAATCAAGTAAAGAGGACTGTAGACACGGGTCATGGGTGGAGGGGGGACTCATAATGTTAAAATGGCGGCGCGGGCTCGTTGGGCCGAAGGGCCTGTTTCCCTGGCTGTTTTGTTCTTTGTTCTTTATATGCTGCAGATGTAATATTGCCTGTGTTATAGCTTCCCCAGCTTCTCGAGTTCTGCTAGGGTGCAGCTCATCCAGAGCAGTGGTTAGTTTATTCATTATTTATTAGTGCCACAAGTAGGCTTACATTAACACTGTAGTGAAAATCCCCTGGTCACCAATTCCCTGTTTGGGTACACTGAGGGAGAATTTAGCATGGCCAATGCACTTAACCAGCATGTCTTTTGGACTGTGAGAGGAAACCGGAACATCTGGAGGAAACACATGCGGACGCGGGGAGAACGTGCAGACTCTGCACAGACAGTGACCCATGGCCGGGAATTGAACCCAGGTCCCTAGCACTGTGAGGCAGCAATGCTAACCCCTGTGTCACTGTGCTGCCTTGGCTCTTCATGTTTCATGAGGCGCCGTGTTTACTTAATTGCTTTATTTTGTCAATATATGTTGAAAAATTAAATTACCAATAAGAATGAATTCCTATTGTATGTTTTTACGTCACAAAATCTTGGAATTCCCTCCATATCCGCAACTCTCAGCATAGGAGTTGCAGTGGTTCAAGAAGCCAGATCACCACCACCTTCTCAGGGACAAAAAGTGCTGGCCAACCAGTGACGCCCATATCCAGTAAAACATTTATAGTGGGTCAGTGTGGATCAGCAACATTGCGATATTAGATCAAATAACTGCTGTATTGGATTCTTCTGACAAACATTGGAGTAGAAGAACTTTGAACTGCAGGCAAAGGCCATTAGGTCCAAACAATCCCACACAATGGCACAGTGGTTAGCACTGCTGCCTCACAGTGCCAGGGACCCTGGTTTGATTCCCGGCTTGGGTCACTTTGTGTGGAATCTGCACGTTCTCTCCGTGTCTGCGTGGGTTTCCTCCCACAGTCTGAAAGACTTGCTGGTTAGGTGCATTTGGCCATGCTAAATTCTCCCTCAGTGTACCCAAACAGGTGCCGGACTGTGGTGAGTGGGAGATTTTCACAGTAACTTTACTACAATGTTAATGTAAGCTTACGTGTGACAAAATAAATAAGCTTATATTTAACTTTGAGACCATTCCAAACTATGGCCCTGATTTTACTGGCACGGCTGCCCCGAAATCAGGGTGGGCGAGGCTTGCAGAAAGGCATTCACTGTTGGCCTCGGGTGCAATCTTAACGAGCCTCGGGCATCCTTGCCAGTAGAATTAGGGTCTATTTATCTCTCACTCAACCTTTCTTCCTCCAGAAATGCACGTAAATGCTTCGTGACCCCAATTATTTTGTCCACTTCAGTAACTTCTCATAGTTAATTAGCTATTGTCAAGCATCAGTGTGGCCTGTTTAGTGTCATGCAAGTCACTTCCCTCAAGACTGTTAGGAATGAGAGCACCTTGTATACATATTTAGCTAAATATATTTATTGTCATTCTCCATACAATCTGAAAGTTTAATTTATTTTTCAGCTGACATTGATGATGATGATTTGGAAGAAATCGATGAGATTCTACCCGCATGTTCTCTTCGTAAACACCACATTGACTCTAAACCTATTGACCTGCCTCTTGCAGTGGTAAGTTATTTTGTTGGCATTCTTTTGATGTTTGAAATTGATCTGATGTTTATCACCAAACACTTTACAAACTCTTTCAGCTCTGCTCTCAGTGGAGCAATGGCAAATATATCAATCTTAGACTCAGTGCCCCTGAGTTAGCTTGGGGAAAATTGATCCAAGTTTCTCTTCCTGATCGCTTCGCCAACGCTGCTATTTAAAGAATGCAGATATTGCATTAAGTCTGGATCTAGCTGTGGCACCCACTCCATGGCACAATTTGGAATATTGTGAGCAGTTTTGGGTCCCATACCTAAGGAAGGATATGCTGGCCTTGGAAAGAGACCAGAAGAGGTTCACAAGAATGATCCCTGAAATGAAGAGCTTGTCGTATGAGGAACTGTTGAGGACTCTGGATCTGTACTCGTGGGTGTCTTATTGAATAGGATATTACAGACTTGTAGGATATTACGAGGCCTAGATAGAGTGGACATGGAAAGGATGTTTCCACTAGTAGGAAAAACTAGAACCAGTGGGCACAATCTTAGGCTAAAGGGATAATCCTTTAAAATAGAGACGAGGAGGAACTTCTTCAGCCAGAGAGTGGTGAATCTGTGGAACTCTTTGCCACAGAAGGCTGTGGAGTCCAGGTCATTGAGTGTCTTTAAGACAGAGATCGATGGGTACTAGATTAATAAAGGGATCAGGGGTTATGGGGAAAAGCAAGAGAATAGGGATGAGAAAAATATCAGTTTTGATTAAATGGTGGAGCAAACTTGATGGGTCGAGTGGCCTAATTCTGTTTCTATGTCTTATGGTCTTATGGCATGGTGCATAGTGGTTTGCACTGCTGCCTCACAGTGCCAGGCACCCAGGTTCAAAGCCGGCCTTGGGACACTGTGTGAAGTTCGCATGTTCTTCTCGTCTCTGCGTGGGTTTCCTTTAGGTGTCCTGGTTGCCTCCCACACTTCAAAGTTTGCGGGTTAGGTGATTGATGATGCAAAACTGTCCTTTAGTGTCAGGGTAAATATGTGGGATTACAGGAATAAGGCCTGGGTGGGATTGTGGTCAGTGCAGATTTGATGGGCCGAGTGGCCCCTTTCTGCACTGTTGGGATTGTATGATTCTCTGATTCCTCTCCTGACCAAAGAGTCAGTTCTGACTCTTATCTAGAGACAGGCTGGGTGGCCAGAAATCCAGTATGTGGATGAGCCGAGGCCCAATGCTTTGTTAGGTTATCATGGGTGCTTTGTCCTTGCAGTCACCTATAGAATCTGGCAGCCTGCTGCATGTACTTTCTTTATGACTTCTCACACAATCTAAGATGGAAATGCACCTCCGAGAATGAGATTTTATTCACAGTTTTCATCTCCTTTCTTGAAACTGTTTTTAAATTGGTGGCAAGTGCCAGGAGTCCATTAGTACAGGCTTGGTTTCTCTTTGTAGACATTTTGCATATCAACCATTCATGTTCTGGACTTTAGCCTTGAGAGATGTATGTCTACCTTGGGCAGAATGGTCTTAGATTCATGCACACTCCTGGCAAACATCTCACCTTGTGATCTCCATAAATCTGAATTCATAGAGTCATGTAATCCCTACAGTGCAGAAGGAGGCCATTCGGCCCATCGAGTCTTCACCACAACGCCACCCTGGCCCTATCCCCATAACCCCATGTACTTTACCCTAGCTCGTCCCCTGACACTAAGGAGCAATTTAGCATGGCCAATCCACCTAACCCACACATCTTTGCACTGCGGGAGGAAACCAGATCACCCGGAGGAAACCCACACAGACACGGGGAGAACAGTGACCCGAGCCAGGAATTGAGTCCAGGTCTCTGGCACTGTGAGACAGCAATGCTAACCACTGTGTCACCCCAAAGCTCATCCAAAACTGTACTGCACATTGCCTCACTTGTGCGAAGCTCTTAACCCATCACCCTGTGATTGTAAGCACACATTGGATCCCAGTTGAGCAGTCTCTTGATTTTAAAACTCTCATTCTTCTTTTCAGTTCTCTCCACAACCTTGCCCCTTCTGATCTCCTCCAACCCCACAGAGCCCAGGGATCACTGCGTTCCTCCTCATCTTGCCTCCTGTGCGTTCCCAGTTTTCATCACTCTTCCATTGTTGGCTGGGACTAAGCTCTGGAATTCTCTGCCTCATGCTCCAATAAACCAACATTGTTCATTGATACCTCCTTCCTTAACATCTTGATTTGGCTTGGTGTAAGATCCTTTTGCTGTGCCCGCGAATTGGTGTGGGATGTGGCTCGACGCACATTGTCACTGAAATAAGTTGATTATAAAACAAAAATGGGCAAGTAAGGGACTTAAAAAAAAATTCAAATTTTGTTTTATTGGATGCATTCACTCATCAAGAGCAATTGACTTTGGATTGTATACTTGCAGCACTGGGGGATAGAAACATAAAAGCATAGAAGATAGGAGCAGAGTGAGGTCATTTGGCCCTTTTAGTCCTCCTAATCCCCTTGACACTGAGGGGCAATTTAGCATGGCCAACCGACCCAACCTGCACATCTTTGGAGTGTGGGAGGAAACTGGAGCACCCGGGTGTGATGTAGGTGGCATTTTTGACTACGTGGCAGATCAGGCTGTTTGTGGTGGGAGAGAGGTGCCTGCTTGGCCTCCCTTCCATAGGGCTCAATGTAGAATTTGGCTCAAGTGGCAGGCTATGGAGCAATCATTCTGTCCACTTGCTACTACTTCGGGTGCACTTAAATCACCCTTCTTCCCAAAACCTAATACTGTCACCCCAAATCTTGCACCCCCCCACATCCCCTGCCCCTTCCCACCCAAATTTTCATTACAATGCAAAATATGTGTTGCCCTCTTGTTTGAAAAAGGATTTATTGCGAGCTGATTCACTGTTTTTCTGATTTTTAAGTTCTGATTCATTGTGGGCGGCATGGTGACACAGTGGTTAGCACTGCTGCCTCACAGTGTCAGGGACCCGAGTTCGATTCCTGCTTGAGTCACTGTCTGCACGTTTTCCCCATGTCTGCGTGGATTTCCTCTGGGTGCTCCAGTTCCCTCCCACAGTCCAAAGATATGTGGGGTTAGTGGATTGGCCGTGCTAAATTGTCCCTTCGTGTCGGGGGGACTAGGATGGTAAGTATGTGGGGTTACAGGGATAGGACCTGGTAGGACTGTGGTCGGTGCGGACTCGATGGGCCAGATGGCCGCCTCCTGCACTGTAGGGATTCTGATTTTGAAGAGTTTGCTTTCTCTGATGAAATGGATATGTAAAGGGGGACAAAGACAAAAACATTTGAAGAAAGAAGATAACTTCAGTTAGGTGGGACAGTTTTATTGGCAAAAGAAGTATGCCTGCAAACTGGATGAAAGTGCTGCCCAACCATCATTGAGCAAAGTTACTGTCCATGGAATAAAAGAGACAATAACAACATGGATACAAATTAGCTGAGTGGCAGGGAGTAATGGTTAATGGATGTTTTGGGACTGGGGGAAGGATTGTAGTGGAGTTCCCCAGGGCTGGATATTAGGACCCTTTGCTTTCCCTGATACATATTACTGATTGAGACCTTGATGTACAGGGGATCGTTTTAATATTTGTGGATGATACAAAACTTCGAGGCACTGTAAACTGGGCAGAGAATAGTGTAGGATTTTAAAGGGACACAGACAAGTTAATGAAATGGGAGGGAAGATGGCAGATGAGGTTGAATGTGGAAAAATGTGAAGTTACTAATTTGGTAAAAGAACGCGGAGAGACAATACAATATAGGGGTATAACTCTAAAGGGAGCAAAGGGATCTGGGCGTATATGTATACAAATCAGTGAATGTGACAGGACAGGACTCAATAGTTAATAAAAGATACAGTATCCTAGACGTTACTGATAGAGGCATATAGTGTAAGGTCAATGAGTTATGTTAAACTTGTATAAGACACTAGTTTGGCACTAGTTGGAGTATTGTGTCCAATCCTGGGCTCCACACTTTAGAAAGGCATTGGAGGGAGTCTAGAAAAGCTTCAAAAGAATGGTTCCAGAGGTAAGGAACTTTTGATTGTGAAGATAGAATTTAGAATTTTTTCCTTGGGAGAAGAGAAGGCTGAGAATAGGTTTGGCATGGGGTCTAGGTAGAGTAGAATGGATCAAAAATGAGAGGGCACAGATTTAAAGTAATTGGCAAGAGAAGTAAAAGCGATATGACTTAAGACGTTCTCACACAAGGATGCCTGGCAGTGTGATGGAGGCAGGTTCAATCAAGGTATTCAACAGGAAATTAGATTATTATCTGAGGAAGATGAGTGTGCAGAGTTCTGAGGAAAAGGCAGGAGAATGGCACTAGATGAATTGCTCATTTGGAGAGCCGTTGTAGATACAATGAGTTGAATTGGTTCTTTCTGCGCTCTGACAACTCTGCGGTTCTGTGGAGTATTTCCTTCAAATTTAAATTCTAAATAAAATTCACTAAACAGTTCTGAATGTGGAAGGTCATTTGGACAATTCGGAATAATCCAAAAGTTGTATTTTCAATGTTTAATTTTATAATTCCTCATTTTTCATGGAATTTGTGTCACTGGCTAGGCCAGCTTTTATTACCCGTCCTTAACCACCATTGAGATGCTAGTGATGAATTGCCACCTTGCACTGCTGTAGTCACTGAGGTGTAGGTACACCCACAGTGTTGTTAGGGAGGGAGTTCCAGACTTAGCAATGGTGAAGGAACGGTGCTGTATTTCCAAGTCAAGATGGTGAGCGATTTGAAGGTGAGCTTGCAGGTGGTGGTGTTTGTGTGTGTGTGTCTGTTGCCCTTGGCTTTCTAGTCGGCAGTGGTCATTGGTTTGGAAGATGCTGTCAACAGAACCTTGGTGAGTTCCTGCAATGCCTGTTCTAGATGGTGTACATTGCTGCCATTGTGTGTCAGTAGTGGAGGGGGTGTCACTCAAGCAGACTGCTTTATCCTCAATGGCATCAGGCACCTTTAGTGTTGATGGAGTTGTATTTATCCCATATTCCTCACTTGTGTCTTATAGATGGGTGGATAGGCTTTGGGGAGTTAGGAGGTAAGTTACTCACTGCAGTATTCCCAGCCTCTGACCTATTCTTTTAGCAAAGTAGAATCATAGAATCCCTACATTGCAGAATGCGGCCATTTGGCCCATCGAGTCTATACCGACCATGACTTTGCCCAGACCCTAATCTGTAACCCCACATATTTACACTTCTAATCCTCTGACACTAGGGTCAATCAACCTACCTCGCGCATCTTTGGACTATGGGAGGAAACAGGAGCATCCGGGGAGAATGTGCACACTTCATACAGACAGTGACCCGAGGCCGGAATTGAACCCAGGTCCTTGGCACTGCTAACCACTGTGCCATCCCAATAGCGCTTTCACTAGTTTGATGACTTTTTTTTACACGCTCTTCATTGAACCAGGGTTGATCTGGTTTGATGGTAATGGTAGAGTTGGAGAATGTTGGGCTTATGACATTGCAGATTGAAGTGAGTACAGGACACTGGTGAGAAATACCCTATCTTTTTGTTATATATATTTTAAAGGGTTGCAAGTTGCTTTGAGAGCTAATCATATAATCTGATGGTGATGTCGTTTGGGTGTTGGCGGAGCTGCTGTTTTACTTTCTTGCTTGTACTCTGTGCAATACTGAGAACATCTCTTTCAATCAAACATGTGTGGTAGTTTGAATCTATGTGTACAAACCACTGCATTTCTTTCTGTTAATGGCCACAACCCTAACATAATCAGCACACAGTAAGAAGTCTCACAACACCAGGTTAAAATCCAACAGGTTTATTTGGTATCACGAGCTTTTAGAGTGCTGTTCCTTCCTCAGGTGAGTGGAGAGGTAGGATTCACAAATACAGCATACATAGACAGAGACACAATTGCAAGATAATGATTGGAATGTGAGGTAATCAAGTTTTTACAGGTACAGACAATGTGAATGGACAGAGGATAATCACAGGTTAAAGAGATGTGAATTGTCTCAAGCCAGGATAGTTAGGAATTTACATGGCCAGACCAAATGATTTTGATTTGATTTATTATTGTCATATATTAGCATTCAGTGAAAAGTATTGTTTCTTGCACGCTGTATGAAGCATGCCATTCATAGAGAAGGAAAGGAGAGAGTGCAGAATGTAGTGTTACTAGGGTGGAGAGAAAGATCAACTTAATGCAAGGTAATTTCATTCTAAAGTCTGACAGCAGCAGGGAAGAAGCTGTTCTTGAGTCGGTTGGTACGTGTCCTCAGACCTTTGTATCTTTTTCCCGAATGTCCGAGGTGCATGGGGGTCCTTAATTATGCTGGCTGCTTTGCCGAGGCAGCGGGAGGTGTAGACAGAGTCAATGGATGAGAGGCTGGTTTGCGTGATGGATTGGGCTACATTCACAGCCTTTTGTAGTTTCTTGTGGTCTTGGGCAGAGCAGGAACCATAACAAGCTGTGATACAACCAGAAAGAATGTTTTCGATGGTGCATCTGTAAAAGTAGCTGACATGCCAAATTTCCCTAGTCTTCTGAGAAAGTGGAGGCGTTGATGGGCTTTGTTAACTATAGTGTCAGTATGGGGTACTAGGACAGGTTGTTGGTGATCTGGACACCTAAAAACTTGAAGCTCTCGACCCTTTCTACTTCGTCCCCATTGATGCAGACAGTGTCATGTCCTCCTTTATGCTTCCTGAATCGATGACAATTTCCTTTGTTTTGTTGACATTGAGGGAGAGATTATTGTTGCTGCACCAGTTCACCAGATTTTCTATCTCATTCCTGTAATCTGTCTCGTCATTGTTTGAGACCAGAAACTTGAGTTGGAGGGGAATTTGGTGACACAGTCATAAGTGTGTAAGGAGTATAGTAGGGGGCTGAAAACACAGCTTTGTGGGACACCAGGATGATCGTGGAGGAGGTGTTGTTGCCTATCCTTACTGGTTACACTCTATGAGTTAGGAAATTCAGGATCCAGTTGCAGAGGGAGATGCCGTGGTCAAGGCCATGGAGTTTGGTGGGGGGTTGCATGTAGTGTGACATGAATCCAGGATCCCGGTTGAGGCCGTCCTCATGCATGCGGACATCTGTACCTGCAAAGACTTGAATTCCAACCATTATCTTGCAATTGTGTCTCTGGCTATATATGCCGTGTTTGTGAACCCACCTCTCCACTCATCTGAGTGCTCTGAAAACTTGTGATTTCAAATAAACCCGTTGGACTTTAACCTGTTAAGAGACTTCTTACTGTGCCCACCCCAGTACAACGCTGGCATCTCCACATCACAGGACATTATACTTGCTGTGACACAGTGCCATGGAATCAAGAATATCCATCTGGGGACAGAGGGGCCGTGGTTTAATGTCTCATCTGAACACCTCTCTTCCTTCAGCATTGTAGTGAGAGTGTCAGGCTAGACTTTGTGTCCAATCTCCACACTGGGGTTTGAACCCACAATTTTCTGACCAAGCTAAGAGTTTTACCCACCAAGCCCTGACTGAAAATGTGAGCCCAGTTTTAATCTCTTGGGTGATCAGCTAACTCTCAGTGGAGACTATTCACCAGACTTAGGAGTTTCTTCATCTTTTGTTCCCTCGGCAGAGTCACCAGATGAGGATTGGAAGAGGTAGTGTCTGTAGTTCCGAAATTAAACCTTTGCCCTAACTATGCTTTGTATGGTGGATGTCTGTTAAAGTTTATTTAATAGTCACAAGTAAGGCTTATACTAACACTGCAATGAAGTTACTGTGAAATTCTGATGTTGTGAGACTTCTTACTGTGCCCACCGTAGTCCAACACCCAGTCCTCCACATCATGGCTTATCCCCTTAACCTCACATAATTATTCCACTAATCCCTCTAACCTATGCATCCTGGGACACCAGTGGGCAATTTAGCATGACCAGTGCACCCAACTCCACATCTTTGGAATGTGGGAGGAAACTGGAGCTTCTGGAGGAAACCCATGCAGACATGGGGAGAACATGCAAACTCCACTGGTTGTTTATTTAACCCTTTTGATGATCTGAACTTTAATTCATTGCCTGTTGTCAGTGTCATTGTGGAGAAGTTGGGACTTCTTTTTGGAGAGAAGGCGGCTAAGAGGAGACAGAACGATCAATAAAGCAAGTGGAGTCCTGGCATTTTAACTAGAGTATTGGAATATAGTTCAATGAAGGTAATTAGTGGAATGGAATTAAATATAGCTTGGCTCCATTAGCAGCATCTTCACCTCAATCACAGGCCTCATTTCTGGGACTGGTGGACATATTGTGGTACAGTACAGTGCTGAGACGGTGATGCAATGTTAGAGATACCACATTTCAGATGAGAAGTTCCAGTTTGTCCTCTGATCAACATGTTCATCCCGCAATGAACTAAAACATCACACACTGACTGTTTATCTGTTTGGTTGCTGATTCCAGCATTCTGACAACAGTCTTGAGAAGAAATCCACTACATCGGGAGTGCTTTAGAATTCAAATTCGGTAATACAAGGATGGCACGGTGGCATAGTGGTTAGCCGTGTTTCCTCACAACGCCTAGGACCCGGGTTCAATTCAGGACCTGAGCCTTGGGTTAGTGCCTGTGTGGAGTCTGCATGTTCTCCCCATGTCTGCATGGGTTTCCTGCAAAGATGTGTGGGTTAGGTGGATTGAACATAAGAACATAAGAAATAGGAGCAGGAGTAGGCCAACTAGCCCTTCGAGCCTGCCCCGCCATTCAATAAGATCATGGCTGATCTGCCGTGGCTCAGTTCCACATTCCCGCCCTCTCCCCATAACCCTTAATCCCCTCTCTCATCAAAAACCCATCAACCCGCGTCTTAAAAATATTTAGCGAGGCAGCCTCCACCACTTCAATGGGCAGAGAATTCCAGAGATTCACCACCCTTTGCGTGAAGAAGTTCCTCCTCAACTCTGTTCTAAACCGCCCCCCCCTTTATCTTGAGGCTATGCCCCCTAGTCCTACTATCCTTTCTGAGCGGGAAGAGTCTCTCCACCTCTATCCTATCCATCCCATTCATCATCTTATATGTCTCAATGAGATCTCCCCTCATTCTTCTAAACTCTAACGAGTACAAGCCTAGTTTATTCAGCCTCTCCTCATAGCTCAACCCCCTCAACTCCGGCATCAGCCTAGTAAACCTCCTCTGCACTCCCTCCAAGGCTAAAATATCCTTGCGTAAGTACGGCGCCCAAAACTGCACACAGTACTCCAGCTGCGGCCTCACCAATGCCCTATACAGCCGCAGCAAGACCTCCCTACTTTTATATTCAATCCCCCTCGCGATGAAGGCCAGTATCCCATTCGCCTTCCTGACCACCTGCTGCACCTGCAAGCTGGGTTTTTGCGACTCATGCACAAGGACCCCGAGGTCCTTCTGCACCGTCGCCTGCTGCAGTTTTTCTCCACGTAAGTAATAATCCTTCCTACCATTATTCCTACCAAAGTGGACCACCTCGCACTTGCCAACATTAAATTCCATTTGCCATTTCCTGGCCCATTCGCCCAGCCTATCTAGATCCTTCTGCAGACTCTCCACAACCTCCGCACAATTTGCCTTTCCACCAACTTTGGTGTCATCAGCAAATTTCGACACCCTACACTCGGTTCCCTCCTCCAGATCATCTATATAAATGGTAAATAGATGAGGCCCCAGCACCGACCCCTGGGGCACTCCACTAGTCACCATCCGCCAATCCGAATAGCACCCATTGACCCCCACTCTCTGCCTCCTATTTGACAACCAGTCCTCTATCCACGCTAACACCCTACCCCCAACTCCATGCCCCCTGACCTTCTGTAATAACCTCTTGTGAGGTACCTTGTCAAACGCCTTCTGAAAATCCAGAAAGACCACATCCACCAGCTCTCCTCTATCCACCGCCCTAGACACATCCTCATAGAACTCAAGTAAATTTGTCAGACACGACTTCCCTTTAATGAAACCGTGCTGCGTCTGCTCTATCAAGCAGTTCCCCTCAAGATGCCTCGCTATTTCCTCCTTGATGACGGATTCTAACATTTTACCTACCACAGACGTTAAACTAACCAGCCTATAATTCCCCGCCTTTTGCCTGGCACCCTTCTTAAACAACGGCGTAACATTAGCCGTTTTCCAATCTTCCGGCACTTCCCCGGAATCCAGCGACATCTGGAAAATAACCACCAAGGCATCCACTATCACCTTCGCTATTTCTTTCAGGACACTCGGATGCATTCCATCCGGTCCTGGGGACTTGTCCTCAATCAGCCCCTCCAGTCTGTCGAGCACCACCTCTCTAGTAACAGTAATGTCATCGAGACCCTCCAGTCCTACCACCTTTCCATCTCTAACATCTGGCAAATTATTCACGTCCTCCTCCGTGAAGACCGAAACAAAAAAGTTATTCAAGACCTCCGCCATATCCCCATCCCCTACCACTAAGTCCCCCTTCTCATCCTCTAAGGGACCAACGTTCACCCTAGCCAGCCTCTTCCTTTTTATATATTTATAAAAACTCTTGCTATCCTTTTTTATATTAAGCACTAGCCCAGCTTCATAGTTTCTCCTACCCTTCTTTATCAACTTCTTTGTCAATCTTTGTTGACATTTAAACCTCTCCCAATTCTCTTCTTGCCCACTACTCTTAGCTACTCTAAACGCCTCCGCTTTTAATTTAACACTTTCCTTCACCTCCTTTGTTATCCACGGCTTATTACCTCTCCTCCTACGGTCCTTTTTGACCATCGGAATAAATTTCCGCTGAGCACCAAGAAAGATCTCCTTAAAGATCCTCCACTGCTCCTCAGCAGACCTACCTTCCAACGCGCTCCCCCAGTCCACATTCGCCAATTCCTCTCTCATCCTACCGTACTCCCCTCTATTCAAACAAAGGACGCGTGTCCGGGAACCCACTTTGTCGTCCTCCATCTGCACCAGAAACTCCACCATACAATGATCACTCTCCCCAAGAGGATCCTTCACCGCAAGTTCCCTAATTCTACCCGCCTCATTACATAGCACCAGATCCAAGATCGCTCGCTCCCTCGTCGGCTCCAACACACACTGTTCGAGGAAACTATCCCGGCAGCATTCCAAGAACAACTCCTCGAGCCCACCGCGTCCAACATGGGTCGACCAATCAATATGCAGATTGAAATCCTCCATAACTACGGCCGTTCCATTCCTGCACGCCGCACTTATTTGCGCGTTAACAGCCCGCCCCACCTCCAGATCATTATGGGGGGGCCTATAGACGACACCCACCAGAGTCTTCCTCCCTTTGCTGTTCCTAATCTCTACCCCTCTACCCACAACAATTCCACCTTCTGCTCCTTGGCTCCAATATCATCCCTCACTACCACCCTGATGCTATCCTTAATCAGCAGAGCTACGCTCCCCCCCTTTTCCCTCCTGCCTATCCTTCCTAAACACTTGATACCCCTGAACATTCAGCTCCCAGTTCCTGTCACCTTGCAGCCACGTCTCTGTAATGGCCACCAGATCACATCCATTTGTGTTGATCTGCGCCACCAACTCATCCACTTTATTCCTAATGCTTCGCACATTCAGATAAAGCACCTTCATCCCAGCCTTCACCTGGACCTTATTTGCTGGAACGCCACCAACCATACTCACGCCCCTTACTCCCTCTATTATTGGGACATCCTCGGCCTCTATCCTTACCTGCACCGTCTCCTTAACTTTAGACCCCGTAATGTCAGTCATGCTAAATTGCCCCTTGGTGTCAGGGAGGACGAGCTAGGGTAAATGCATGGGGTTATGGGGATAGGGCCTGGGTGGGATTGTTAGTGCAGACTCAATGGGCTGAATGGTTTTCTGCACTGTAGGGATTCTATGATTTCTATGCAGGCAGATTTGTTATTTTGCTTTTATGAGATTGTCTGTTAATATAGAGCGAGGACTGTCAACTGAGTTTAATTGTTTGTTCTTCGGATCGTAGAATGATACAGAACAGATGAAACCATTCAGGCCATTATACCTGTTTGGGTTCTTTTGAGAGAACTATCTAATTAATCCCACCCCCTCTGGTCTTTCTCTGTGGCTTGCTAATCTTTCGAGTCTTTATCTAATTAAATATATAGGAAGCTAAAGGGGATTCAAAGGGTAGACAAAAAGAGGATGTTAGCCATTGTTGGACATTCTAGAATGGGAGACCATAGTTTGAGGCTAAGGGATGGCAAATTTAAAACAGAAATGAGGAGGAATGACTTCACCCAAAGGACCGTGGATCTATGGAATTCTCTACCACAGAATGCACTGGACGCCGGAACACTAAATAAATTTGTGGAGGAGATAGATAGGCTTTTAATTAGTAGTGACATGCAGGGTTATGGGGAACGGGCAGGATGATGGAAATAAGACCGAAGTAGATCAGCCATGAAGAAGGGTAGGAGAAACTATGAAGCTAGGCTAGCGCTTAATATAAAAAAGGATAGCAAGAGTTTTTATAGATATATAAAAAGGAAGAGGCTGGCTAGGGTGAACGTTGGACCCTTAGAGGATGAGAGAGGGGACTTAGTGGTAGGGGATGGGGAAATAGCTGAGGTCTTGAATAACTTTTTTGTTTCGGTCTTCACGGAGGAAGACGTGAATAATTTGCCAGGTGTTAGCGATGGAAAGGTGGTAGGACTGGAGGGTCTCAATGACATTATTGTTACTAGAGAGGCGGTGCTCGACAGACTGGAGGGACTGATTGTGGACAAGTCACCAGGACTGGATGGAATGCATCCGAGGGTTCTGAAAGAAATGGCGGAGGTGATAGTGGATGCCTTGGTGGTTATTTTCCAGACTTCGCTGGATTCCGGGGAAGTGCCGGAAGATTGGAAAGCGGCTAATGTTACGCCGTTGTTTAAGAAGGGTGCCAGGCAAAAGGCGGGGAATTATAGGCCGGTTAGTTTAACGTCTGTTGTAGGTAAAATGTTAGAATCCGTCATTAAGGAGGAAATAGCGAGGCACCTTGAGGGGAATTGCTTGATAGAGCAGACGCAGCACGGTTTCGTTAAGGGGAAGTCGTGTCTGACAAATTTATTGGAGTTCTATGAGGATGTGTCTAGGGCGGTGGATAGAGGAGAGCCGGTGGATGTGGTGTTTCTTGATTTTCAGAAGGCGTTTGACAAGGTACCTCACAAGAGGTTATTGCAGAAGGTAAGGGGGCATGGAGTTGGGGGTAGGGTGTTAGCGTGGATAGAGGATTGGTTGTCAAATAGGAGACAGAGAGTGGGGGTTAATGGGTGCTATTCGGATTGGCGGTTGGTGACTAGTGGAGTGCCCCAGGGGTCGGTGCTGGGGCCTCAGCTATTTACCATTTATATAGATGATCTGGACGAGGGAACCGAGTGTATGGTGTCGAAATTTGCTGATGACACCAAGATTGGTGGAACGGCAAATTGCACGGAGGTTGTGGAGAGTCTGCAGAAGGATCTAGATAGGCTGGGCGAATGGGCCAGGAAATGGCAAATGGAATTTAATGTTGGCAAGTGCGAGGTGGTCCACTTTGGTAGGAATAATGGTAGGAAGGACTATTACTTACGGGGCGAAAAACTGCAGCAGGCGACGGTGCAGAGGGACCTCGGGGTCCTTGTGCATGAGTCGCAAAAACCCAGCCTGCAGGTGCAGCAGGTGGTCAGGAAGGCGAATGGGATACTGGCCTTCATAGCGAGGGGGATTGAATATAAAAGTAGGGAGGTCTTGCTGCAGCTGTATAGGGCATTGGTGAGGCCGCAGCTGGAGTACTGTGTGCAGTTTTGGTCGCCGCACTTACGCAAGGATACTTTAGCCTTGGAGGGAGTGCAGAGGAGGTTTACTAGGCTGATACCGGAGTTGAGGGGGTTGAGCTATGAGGAGAGGCTGAATAAACTAGGCTTGTACTCGTTAGAGTTTAGAAGAATGAGGGGAGATCTCATTGAGACATATAAGATGATGAATGGGATGGATAGGATAGAGGTGGAGAGGCTCTTCCTGCTCAGAAAGGACAGTAGGACTAGAGGGCAAAGCCTCAAGATAAAGGGGGAGGCGGTTTAGAACGGAGTTGAGGAGGAACTTCTTCACTCAAAGGGTGGTGAATCTCTGGAATTCTCTGCCCGTTGAAGTGGTGGAGGCTGCCTCGCTAAATATTTTTAAGACGCGGGTTGATGGGTTTTTGATAAGAGAGGGGATTAAGGGTTATGGGGAGAGGGTGGGAATGTGGAACTGAGCCACGACAGATCAGCCATGATCTTATTGAATGGCGGGGCAGGCTCGAAGGGCCAGATGGCCTACTCCTGCTCCTATTTCTTATGTTCTTATGTTCTTATTATGATCATGTTGAATGGCGGAGCAGGCCCGAGGGGCTGCATTGCCTACTCCTGCTCCTGGTTCTGATGTTTATCCAGTTACCTTTGAAAATTAGTACCAAATCAATTTGATGCCTAATTAATGAAAAAAAGACTACCATTTCAAATAACTGTGTTCAACAATGACCCAAAGGAAGTAGGAGCAGAGGCAGGCCATTCAGCCCTTCAAGCATGCTGCACAGTTTAAATAAAGGCTGTTCTCATTTTACTGGAATTCTGTTGCTAATTGAATTGAATGTATATCCTCTCACTACATCAAGTAACGAAAGTGAAATGGAATTCAATGCCATGATTTATCAGACAGTCATGTATCTTACGGATGAGCTTAAATGGGCCAGTTGCAACCTTCCTTGAAATTTATCGTGTTTCAAGTAGACAGTTGAACTGATTAAAACAAATTCCTGCCTGTGGCTGGCACATGAGCTGAATGGCCTGTTTCTGTGCTGTAATTGTTCTATGATTTTGTTTACAGCAGTTGAAAAATCTTCTATTTGGGTCCAGTTTTTCCTGCTTTGCTGAGGAGTGGAAGATACAGAGTTTCACCTTTAACGACCTACCTGAGTTAAGATACGGCATCATTCAGAAGAAGGTGAATATTTTTCTTTTTTGTTCGTCTGCGCCATAAGAAAGATATATAATTTTAAACATAACGTTTCTGGTGTGCTCAGAATACTTCCTGCTTCAATTTGAACTATGTGAAAGCCACATTGTTTCCCTAACCAAGTGATGACACACTGACACCAGACCCCCCTCTGTAATTTCCACTTGCACTAAGAGTCTACACTGGAAACCCACAGACCCAGTGGTGATTTGGCACTCACCCACTCTGTAATCATCAACTTCAGCATGAGTTCATTCTGCTGACCTGCAGGTCTCCTGATGGCCTGGCACCAGCTTACACTATAATTTCCACCTTCCCGTGAGAGTTTACAGTGGAAAAACCCGCAACTTCCAGGATAGTCTGACACTTGACAACTTGTGATCGTCAAGACAGCCTCCTTTCACCACATCATTCACCTCCGTCTCATCTCGAAGGGGAGACAATGGCCTAATGGTATGATTGCTAGACTATTAATCCAGAAACTCAGCTAAAGTTCTGGGGACCCGGGTTTGAATCCTGCCACAGCAGATGGTGAAATTTGAATTCAATAAAAAATATCTGGAATTATCTACTGATGACCATGAAACCATAGTCAATTGTCGGAAAAACCATCTGGTTCACTAATGTCCTTCAGGGAAGGAGATCTGCCATCCTTACCTGGTCTGGCCTACATGTGACTCCAGAGCCACAGCAGTGTGGCTGACTTTCAACTGCCCTCCAAGGGCAGCTAGGGATGGGCAATAAAAACTGATCAGCCAGTGATGCCTATGGCCCACAAATGAATAAAGAAAAAAACTTAGCTCAACAGCTATTGAAACATCACCCGTATGTTTGCTCCATCTAGACTTGACTATTCTGATGATGTTTTCCTGGCCAGCCGCCTGCTTTGAAACCTTTATTGGCTTGATCCCATATCTTAATGAGCACCAAGCTCTTGTTTTCTAAATCTGTCTGCTTTATAAAATTTTTGAACTCAATTGGAAAAGAACTTGCACTCTAGTGCATTTCACTATCTCAGAACTTCACAAATTGCTAATATCAGTGATGGTGAGGATTAGAGAGGGCTCCATTGATTTAACACCATGATTTTGCTGGTGAGTGGGCTGTGTGAGTGACCCTCCTTCATCTCAGCAGGCTGCAAGATTGAAATCAGGCTTGTTCACTGAACATGATCGCTTGAGTAAGATTAAAGACACTTAATATATGCTGAATATTAAAGAGCGTGTTATAAAAATGCTTAATCATTTATACATTAATAGAACTATCAGCAACTTCAAATGGGAAAAACAAAAGAAATATTTATATTTACCTTGTGTATATTGCAATTTATTGTGGTTATCAAAGCTAGTACCACCTACAAAAGTTATACATTTTTTAATTACGTGTGTTTTAGCTATTTATTCGGTGATTAAGTGGATTGGCCATGCTAAATTGCCCCTTAGTGTCATGGGGACTAGCTGGGGTAAATGGGGATAGGGCCTGGGTGAGATTTTGGTTGGTGCAGACTCGATGGGCTGAATTGCCACCTCCTGCACTGTCGGATTCTATGATTTTATTTATATTTATTTATCTTGATTTATTTGAATCAATAAACCCAGTGCTCCCAAGAAACGTTACTTCTGCTATTATAAATTATTATGAAGAAAACCTTACACTTACCATTAATTGTACCAGTATTTAAAAATAAATGAGGAAAACAAGATAAATACTTACCGACCTATTACTCTGCTCTCGCTCTTTCTTCTGCTCTTTTATCTGTCATAAACTCTGCACTCACATTCTCAACATAATATCTCACGTGCTGCACTCAGAACCCTGAAAGGCTGCATGTTGGCCATCACTGATTTAACATGCATTTCCAGAATTTGTTTCTGAGCCAGTCTGGTATCGCCAGATCCTGGTGTGGAGCATCGTCAATCCCTGTGTGAGTGGGAGGAGCAGAGTGAGATGAGAGAAGCAGGGGCGAGAAGGGCAGCACATTACCCCCAGTAACAGGCATTGGTCATGCTCGAACAGCTGCAATGAGTGGACAACATTGTCAGCATGCCTGATACAAGACTCCTGAAACAAGTGCTCTACTCTGACCCCCACAATGGCATTGGAGGGCAGAGGTAGTGCTACAAGGACACTCTAAAAGCCTCCCTAAATAGATGTAATATCCCCATCGACATGTGGGAATCGCTTGCTTAGGAAAGCACAAAGAAGCATCTCTGAAGGTGCCAATCATCTGATGCATCATTGGGTGGAGCACACGGAGGCCAAGCGTAAACAGCAGAGAGCACAGAGTCCAGAGCATCCACTCACCCACCTTACCAAACCACCTAGCGAACCTGTGGCAGAGTGTGCTGCTCCAGGATTGGACTTTCAGTCAGCGCAGAACCCAACTTCCCGGAGCGGGAACAAGTCATCCTTGATCTGAGGGACTGCCAAAAAAGAAGAGTGAGAAATAAGAAAACCCAAATACATTTGCCAATTTTCTTCATCAGCACAATTTTTATGCTAATTTTCTTTACTCCTTTTCCCTCTGTATCCGGTGTCCTCCAGAATTTATTGTCAAATGTGTGAGGCTGCACTGTTAGATACTTGTGAAATGTGGTTGCTGTTATAATACAGGAAATGTGGCAGCCAAGCTTGGAAATGCAATGGGACTAATGATCAAATAATCCTTGTGCAATGTTGTGTTGTGAAGCAGAGGTTGATTTCCCCCCCCACCGTGAGAACTAACACCTAACCACTTAGATGACTACTTCACCTTATTATCTTATCTGTAAAAGGTATGTAGGAAGTGGTATGACCTGCCCTTCAGCAACTTTTAGTCATTAATCAAAATAACTACCTGAGAGACCCTGTAAAATCAACAAGTAACAATTTATCCATCAGTGCACAAGTTAACTAAACTATTAACAAACCAAATAAAACATGATTCTAATGGTCTGCTGTTCCAATAAATACAATTTTTCTGTATTAGAACTAGGTTTGGCATCTTCTGGAATATTCTGGGCCTTCTGTGTTGATTTGAATCATAGAAACCCTAGAGTGCAGAAAGAGGCTATTTGGCCCATTGAGTCTGCACCGACCACCCAGGCCCCACCCCCTTATCTGTACATATTTACCCACTAATCCCACTAATCTACGCACCTCAGGACACTAAGGAGCAATTTCTTTGCATGGCCAGTCAACCTAACCCGCACATCTTTGGACTGTGGGAGGAAACTGGAGCCCCCGGAGGAAACCCGTGCACACGTGAGGAGAATGTGCAAACTCCACACAGACAGTGACCCAAGCCGGGAATCGAACCCAGGTCCCTGCTAACCACTGTGCGACCGTGCCACCCATTCTTCTGTCTCCTTTTTTCTTTGCTATCTCAATGAGGCTTTGAGCTAAGAGCAGTGAGCTATGACAGGTGGCAGTTGATCTCTGCCTTTTGTCCCACTGCCCTCTTCTTTTACACCTGTGATGACATATCAATATCTCCCACAATAGGATTGGTCCCAGGTTGCCAAAACCATCAAAGTCAAATTTGGTGGGTTATTGGTATCTAAGTGTTTAATTCAAATTTACTGACTGATTTCAAAAAAATGCAAAAGCCGGTTGCCTTGGTAACATTGCTGCTTGGCCTTTCGATACAAACGTTTCATTTTTTTGGCACTCTGTGCTTGCACTTTTAACTTCTAAGCACAACTACACAACAGTTGGTTGAGGGATGAATATTGGCCAGGATACCTCTGCGTTACTCTTTGAGTAGGACAACGGGGTGCTATATATCTTCCTTGGAGGGCTCCAAATCCCTCAGTTCTGCACTGGAGCACCAGCTTAGTTTATGTGCCTGGTTTGGATGGTGATTGAACCCATGATCTTCAGGCTTGGATGAGACGTGCAGCTGCCGGCATCGAGAGAAACCTATGTCCTCTTGTGGCAGCCATTTCAGCCCTGGGAAAAAGCCTCTGAGAATCCACCCGATCAATACCTCTCAACATCTTATACACCTCTATCAGGTCACCTCTCATCCTTCATCTCTCCAAGGAGAAAAGACCGAGCTCTCTCAACCTATCCTCATAAGGTATGCCACCCAATCCAGGCAACATCCTTGTAAATGAAAGAAATGGCGGAGGTGATTTCTGAAAGAAATGGCGGAGGCGATAGTGGATGCCTTGGTGGTTATTTTCCAGACGTCGCTGGATTCCGGGGAAGTGCCGGAAGATTGGAAAACGGCTAATGTTACGCCGTTGTTTAAGAAGGGGAATTATAGGCCGGTTAGTTTAACGTCTGTGGTAGGTAAAATGTTAGAATCTGTCATTAAGGAGGAAATTGCGAGGCATCTTGAAGGGAATTGCTTGATAGAGCAGACGCAGCACGGTTTCATTAAAGGGAAGTCGTGTCTGACAAATTTACTGGAGTTCTATGAGGATGTGTCTAGGGCAGTGGATAGAGGAGAGCCGGTGGATGTGGTGTTTCTTGATTTTCAGAAGGCGTTTGACAAAGTACCTCACAAGAGGTTATTGCAGAAGGTCGAGGGACATGGAGTTGGGGGTAGGGTGTTAGCGTGGATGGAGGATTGGTTGTCAAATAGGAGGCAGAGAGTGGGGGTCAACGGGTGCTATTCGGATTGGCGGATGGTGACTAGTGGAGTGCCCCAGGGGTCGGTGCTGGGGCCTCAGCTTTTTACCATTTATATAGATGATCTGGAGGAGGGAACCGAGTGTAGGGTGTCGAAATTTGCTGATGACACCAAGACTGGGGGAACGGCAAATTGTGTGGAGGGTGTGGAGAGTCTGCAGAAGGATCTAGATAGGCTGGGCAAATGGGCCAGAAAATGGCAAATGGAATTTAATGTTGGCAAGTGTGAGGTGGTCCACTTTGGTAGGAATAATGGTAGGAAGGACTATTACTTATGTGGCAAAAAACTGCAGCAGGCGACGGTGCAGAGGGACCTCGGGGTCCTTGTGCATGAGTCGCAAAAACCCAGCTTGCAGGTGCAGCAGGTGGTCAGGAAGGCGAATGGGATGCTGGCCTTCATAGCGAGGGGGATTGAATATAAAAGTAGGGAGGTCTTGCTGCAGCTGTATAGGGCATTGGTGAGGCCGCAGCTGGAGTACTGTGTGCAGTTTTGGGCGCCGCACCTGCGCAAAGATATTTTGGCCTTGGAGGGAGTGCAGAGGAGGTTTACTAGGCTGATACCAGAGTTGAGGGGGTTGAGCTATGAGGAGAGGCTGAATAAACTAGGCTTGTACTCGTTAGAGTTTAGAAGAATGAGGGGAGATCTCATTGAGACGTATAAGATGATGAATGGGATGGAGAGGATGGAGGTGGAGAGACTCTTCCCGCTCAAAAAAGACAGTAGGACTAGGGGGCACAGCCTCAAGATAAAGGGGGGGCGATTTAGAACGGAGTTGAGGAGGAACTTCTTCACTCAAAGGGTGGCGAATCTCTGGAATTCTCTGCCCGTTGAAGTGGTGGAGGCTGCCTCGCTAAATATTTTTAAGACGCGGGTTGATGGGTTTTTGATAAGAGAGGGGATTAAGGGTTATGGGGAGAGGGCGGGAATGTGGAACTGAACCACGACAGATCAGCCATGATCTTACTGAATGGCGGAGCAGGCTCGAAGGGCTAGATGGCCTACTCCTGCTCCTATTTCTTATGTTCTTATGTAAATCACCTCTGCACCCTTTCAATGGCTTCCACATCCTTCCTGTAATGAGGCAACCAGAACTGAGCACAGTACTCCAAGTGGGGTCTGACTATGTTCTTATACAGCTGCAGCATTATCTCCCGACTCCTAAACTCAATTCCTTGATTGATGAAGGCCAGTACACCATACGCCTTCTTAGCCATATCCTCTACCTGCAGAGCTGATTTGAGAGTCCTATGAACCCAGACCCCAAGATCCTTTTGATCTTCTACACTGCTAAGAGTCTTACCCTTAAAATTATATTCCTTCATTCCATTTGATCTGCCAAAATGAACCACCACTCATTTATCCGCGTTGAAGTCCATCTGCCACTTCTCCGCCCAGTCTTGCATCCTATCTATGTCACGTTGCAACTTCTGACATCCCTCCAAACTATCCACAACACCTCCAACCTTCGTGTCATTGGCAAACTTATCAACCCATCCATCCATTTCCTCATCCAGGTCATTTATAAAAATCACAAACAGCAAGGGTCTCAGAACAGATCCCTGGGGCACTCCACTGGTGTCTGACCTCCATGCAGAAAAAGACCCACCCACAACCACTCTCTGCCTTCTGTGGGCAAGCCGGTTCTGGATCCACAAGGCAACAGCCCCTTGGATCTCATGCCCCCTCACTTTCTCAATAAGTCTTGCGTGGGGGACCTTACCGAACACCTTGCTGAAGTCCATATAAACCACATCAACTGCTCTTCCTTCATCAGTGTATTTAGTCACACCTTCAAAAAACTAATTATACATTAAGATGTCTAATTTTGTTTCTTTTCTTTCCACATTACTTGTTACTTTAAGAACATAAGAACATAAGAAATAGGAGCAGGAGTAGGCCATCTAGCCCTTCGAGCCTGCCCCGCCATTCAATAAGATCATGGCTGATCTGTTGTGGCTCAGTTCTACTTTCCCGCCCTCTCCCCATAACCCTTAATCCCCTCTCTTATCAAGAACCCATCAACCCGCTTCTTAAAATATTTAGCGAGGCAGCCTCCACCACTTCAACGGGCAGAGAATTCCAGAGATTCACCACCCTTTGAGTGAAGAAGTTCCTCCTCAACTCCGTTCTAAACCGCCTCCCCTTTATCTTGAGGCTGTGCCCCCTAGTCCTACTGTCTTTTTTGAGCGGGAAGAGTCTCTCCACCTCTATCCTATCCATCCCATTCATCATCTTATACGTCTCAATGAGATCTCCCCTCATTCTTCTTAACTCTAACGAGTACAAGCCTAGTTTATTCGGCCTCTCCTCATAGCTCAATCCCCTCAACTCCGGTATCAGCCTAGTAAACCTCCTCTGCACTCCCTCCAGGGCCAAAATATCCTTGCGCAGGTGCGGCGCCCAAAACTGCACACAGTACTCCAGCTGCGGCCTCACCAATGCCCTATACAGCTGCAGCAAGACCTCCCTACTTTTATATTCAATCCCCCTCGCTATGAAGGCCAGCATCCCATTCGCCTTCCTGACCACCTGCTGCACCTGCAAGCTGGGTTTTTGCGACTCATGCACAAGGACCCCGAGGTCCCTCTGCACCGTCGCCTGCTGCAGTTTTTCGCCACGTAAGTAATAGTCCTTCCTACCATTCTTCCTACCAAAGTGGACCACCTCACACTTGCCAACATTAAATTCCATTTGCCATTTCCTGGCCCATTTGCCCAGCCTATCTAGATCCTTCTGCAGACTCTCCACACCCTCCGCACAATTTGCCGTTCCCCCAATCTTGGTGTCATCAGCAAATTTCGACACCCTGCACTCGGTTCCCTCCTCCAGATCATCTATATAAATGGTAAATAGCTGAGGCCCCAGCACCGACCCCTGGGGCACCCCACTAGTCACCAACCGCCAATCCGAATAGCACCCATTGACCCCCACTCTCTGCCTCCTATTTGACAACCAATCCTCTATCCACGCTAACACCCTACCCCCAACTCCATGTCCCTCGACCTTTTGTCATTTAATCTCTCCCACTGTCCACCCATCACTGATCTTCCCTTTTGTTCTTTCTTCCTCTGCTTCCTCTGCACTCCTTTTCCCAATCTCTGTCCTTGCTTAAATCCTGTTACCCCTCTAACATTTCCAGATC
The DNA here is from genome assembly GCF_965287045.1 of Carcharhinus amblyrhynchos. Lineage (NCBI taxonomy): Eukaryota > Metazoa > Chordata > Chondrichthyes > Carcharhiniformes > Carcharhinidae > Carcharhinus > Carcharhinus amblyrhynchos. The sequence continues at coordinate 142,839,174 of NC_137325.1, read as the reverse complement.
TCAACTCAAGACATTAAGCTGTAATGTCGGGGACGATTCTTCCAAAAAAAATCTAAGTGTCAAATTCGGTAAAAACTGGAGTAAATCCTGCTGGATTTTTTGAGTGGAATCTTTGAAATGAATCTCCCGCACGTGAAAAAGCTGAGTGGGGTCTATTCCCGCTGGAGAGGTCAGCAGCACAGTGCTGAGTGGGCCGCTGTGCATGCACTGATCTGTCAGAGCAGAGATCGACTCATGCACAGTCGCCCTGTGCTGTTGGTCTCATGATCACCTGCGACCCCCAACCCCAATCACTGCCCCTTTGACCCTCCTATGACCCAAGCAGTCTGGGCCAACCCCCCTGCCTCGATTTTTTTTTTTCTCTCGCACCCCGATGACCAGTCTCAAACGCTGGCCTCCCTCCTTCTTGTCACCCTGCCCAAAATGCAGAACGGCAGCAGGACGGCCTGTCCCCGTTAGGCCCTGCCCCTTTGGCAGTGCCCGATTCCTGGTGGAAAGTGCCAGGGTGTCCCCTAAGCATTGCTACTTTGCCCTGTGGGCAGTGCCAGGACCTCCACCCCCCTTACCCGCCACACCTCGAGGCCCCCCTTCACTCCAGCGACGTCCAGTCATCTGCTCCCTGCATGTGGGAGGTTATTGTAAACCCCACTGGAGTGAAGCACTCTTGGCTGGGCTGGGGTGGGGGCGTGCAGGAAGGAACAGGCTAGCGACCTGGAGACTTCAGTCCTGGGCCTGCTAATTACATGTGAATAATATTAAAATTAGAATGAACATAAACTATACAGCTCCGTGCCGATTTCTGGCACAGAGTTGACAGCACCGGAAATCTGGCACCCGCAGACTCGAGATTGCAGTGCCCAGCGGGGAGCCCACTAATGGCCTCCAGTGAAGAATTGCTCTCGTCGCCTTTCCACAGAAGCTGTCTGAGCTATTGAATATGTCCAGCATTTTCCAATTTTATTAAAGCTCTCGCTGGTCTGCCTCTTGTATCTTAATGCCAGAAGTATCCTGTAGATGTGACTCTTCGTGTTTCTCATGCTGACCATTGTATGAAACTTCAAAATTATTGTCCAATCTGTAATCTAACCCTACAGTAACTTTAAGTGCAATCAGCCGATCATAGACCATGCAGAGACCTTCAGAGAAACCAAAAGACTTTCACCCACATCACCCCCCTCACTTTGAACTAGATTGTAGGCTCCATGATCTTTATCCAATTCTGATTTTCCTGTCTGATTCAGTAATTCCTGAAATCACTTCCCGTGATCATATCTTCACAAGTCCCTGGATATATGAGATTAACTTGGGAAAAACTATCAACCAAAAAAATGAGATGCATGATATTCTTTGTGCCATTTTTTAGAAATGAAACTTATTCATAGCATAGCTTCCTCTTCAGCTCTGATTAAAGTAATTCTTCTTGGACAATGAACGATCTGAGACTTGCTAAAGAACAAAGAAAGTTACAGCACAGGCCCTTCGGCTCTCCAAACCTGCACTGACCATGCTACCTGACTGAATTAAAACCCTCTCCTCTTCCATGGACCATATCCCTCTATTCCCATCCTATTCATGTATTTCTCCAGACGCCCCTTAAAAGTCACTATTGTAGCTGCTTCCACTACCTCCCCAGCAGCAAGTTCCAGGCACCCACCACCCTCTGTGTAAAAAAAACCTTGCCTCGTACGTCTGCTTTAAACTTTGCCCCTCGCACCTTAAACCTGTACCCCCTAGTAATGGACTGTTCCACCCTGGGAAAAAGTTTCTGACTATCCACTCTGTCCATGCCTGTCATAATTTTGTAGGCTTCTATCAGGTCGCCCTTCAACCTCCGTCATTCCAGTGAGAACAAGTTTCTTCAACCTCGCCTCATAGCTAATGCCATCCATACCAGGCAACATCCTGGTGAATCTTTTCTGTACCCTCTCCAAAGCCTCCACATCCTTCTGGTGACCAGAATTGAACACTGTATTTCAAGTGTGGCCTAACTAAGGTTCTATAAAGCTGCATCATGACTTGGTAATTTATAAACTTAGTGCCTCGGCCGATCAAGGCAAGCATGCTGTATGCCTTCTTGACTACCTTCTCCAACTGCGTTGCCACTTTCAGTGACCTGTGTATCTGTACACCCAGATCCCCCTCCTTATCAATACTCTTAAGGGTTCTACCTTTTACTGTATATTTCCTATTTGTATTAGACTTTACAAAATGCATTACCTCACATTTGTCTGGATTAAACTTCATCTGCCAACTCTCCACCCAAGTCTCCAACCAGTCTGTATCCTGCTGTATCTTCTGATGGTCCTTATCGCTATCTGCAAATCCACCAACCTTTGTGTCATCCTCAAACTTACTAATCAAACCAGTTACATTTTCCTCCAAATCATTTATATATATTACAAACAGCAAAGGTCCCATAAGTAGTCTCACAACACCAGGTTAAAGTTCAACAGATTTACTTGGTAGCACAAGCTTTCAGAGCACTGCTGCTTCATCATTTGACTCACCTGAGGAAGGAGCAGGACTCCGAAAGCTTGTGATACCAAATAAACCTGTTGGATTTTAACCTGTGTTGTGAGACTATTTACTGTACCCACCCCAGTCTAATGCAGCCAACCCCACATCACAGCAAAGGTCCCAGCACTGATCCCTGAGAAATGCACTTGTCACAGCCCTCTATTCAGAAATGCACCATTTCACTACTACCCTCTGTCTTCTATGACCGAGCCAGTTCTGTGTCCATTTTGCCAATCACCTCTGATCCCATGCAACTTCATTTTCTGCACCAGTCTGCCATGAGGGACCTTGTCAAAGACCTTACTGAAGTTCATGTAGATAACATCTTCTGCCCTACCCTCTTCAATCATCCCCATCACATCCTTGAAAAACTCAGATCAAGTTAGTGTGACACGACCTTCCCTTAACAAAACCATGTTGCCTCTCACTAATATGCCCACTTATTTCCAAGTGGGAATAAATCCTGTCTTGAAGAATCTTTTCCAATAATTTCCCTACCACTGACGTATGGCAAACCGGTCTGTAATTATTTGGATTATTCATGTTACTCTTCTTAAACAAAGGAATAACATTGGCTATTCTCCAATCCTCTTGGACCTCCCCTGTAGCCAGTGAAGATACAAAGATTTCACTCAAGGCCTCAGCAATTTCCTCCCTTGCCTCTCTCAGTATTCTGGGGTATATCCCATCAGGCCCTGGGTTTTGTCTACCTTAATGTTTCTCAAGAACTCCAATACCATCTCCTTTCAGACCTCAACATGACTCAAACTATCTACACACCCTTTCCCAGACTCATCATCTATCAAGTCCTTCTCTTTGGTGAATACTGACACAAAGTACTCACTTAATACCTCACCCATTTTTCTGACCCTATGCACAGATTCCCTCCCCTGTCCTTGAGTGGGCCAACTCTTTCCTTGGCTGCCCTCTTGCTCTTTATATTTGTATAAAAAGATTGGGATTTTCCTTAATCCTGCTGGCCAATAATTTTTCATGACTTCTTATAGCCCTCCTCACTCCTTGCTTCTTTCTACTTCCCTTGTATTCCATACTTGCTCCATGTGTTTTCAGCTTCCTAGCCTTGACAAGTGCTTCCTAGATTTTCAGTTATCTCTTTGTACATGCAAATATGTCATAGAAAAAACAATGGCAGCATTAGGTGCAAGGCTATTTCGATTCCACTTCATACATTGCCGACCGAGAGGCATTCATGTTGTCAAGATAGGTTTTAAACCTTGCGGTTCACCTTGACCACCACTAGAATTGCACTCTGTGGTCCCATCATTCAAGGATTGCTCTCAGCTACAATAAACAATCATTGCCCAATTTCCACCTGGCCATTTTCAGAACAGCATTAACTGGGACCTACAGAGAAACCCCCTTCCCATTCACCATTCAGCCCATGAACCTTAACATTTCTGCAACTCACAGCAGAATAAAATGAAACCTAGCCTTTCTATGCTTCTTCAAGATGAAATTTCCCCAGCTGATAAAGTTGATGAGTTGGGTTCAATTATAATTATAATGCTCTTGGTCCTCTTAAGTATTTTTGCATTCGAAATAATTTGAAAGTTGCAAAAGAACCAATTTGTCCTCAAATTTGTGCAACAGGAAAAAAGCTTTGGCAAAGGGTCATCTGGACTCGAAACATCAGCTCTTTTCACCCCTTACAGACACTGCCAGATCTGCTGAGATTTTTCAGCATTTTCTCTTTTGGTTTCAGATCCAGCACCTGCAGTAATTTGTTTTTTTAAAGGAAGAAAGGGCTGTCCATTTGCTGTTTTACTATATATTTTATAATGAAATACACATGAAACTAATTCAACTCAAATCAGAAAGTAAAGGAAATTGAGGTTTGGCATTTCTCAGAGCCATTATGCAAACCCAAAAGACTAAAATTAAATCTGAGAAAGCATTGCAGGGTACTCCTGTTGATTGCCGCGGCTTTATGATGAGGTGGGGTCTAGGGACAAAACAATTACCATGTGGATTTCTTTGATTGATGATTGTTATTGCAATTTGGGTGTAACTGGGACTTTTCTTGAAGATTTTGATGAAAGAAGAATAACAACAATGTTTGCCCCAGTCTTCCACGTTTTTCTGTGTTTGTATAAACACCAGGATAGTGCCCTCTCAACAGTTTAAGTTTAAACTTGTTTATTAGGGTCACAAGTAGGCTTACATGAACACTGCAATGAAGGTACTGTGAAAATCCCCTAGTTACCATACTCCAGCGCCTGTTCGGGTACACTGAGGGAGAATTTAGCATGGCCAATGCACCTGACCAGTATATCTTTCGGACTGTGGGAGGAAATCCACGCAGACACGGGGGAGAACGTGCAGACTCCGTTCAGTGATTCAAGCCGGGAATCGAATGTGGGTCCCTGGCGCTGTGAAGCAACAGTGCTAACCACTGTGCCACCGTGCTGTCCTGAGCCACCATTTTAAAATTTTTCCTTGTCCTTTAAGATAATTGTTTATTTTGCCACTGCAATTGGCAATTTAAAGTTAACTGTTTTTTTGACTTGCATTGAATAAGAATGGATAAGCTTGCTTTCTTCCAAACACTGGTACAGTTCCTGGAATCCCATATGATATAAATAAGATTTAACTTGCTGTGAATCATTGGCTCGGATTATAACGTGAAACGTTCAGGTAACTGAGTAGCATTTGAAAACAGTACTCCAGTATCTTTCAGGTAATCTAGGACCTGCAAGCTGGAAATAAATATTAGTTCAGAAGCAGAATACGCGTGGTAACTTCTTGGTTGAAAAGTGCTTTTGGGACGTCCCAAGGTTGTGAAAGGTGCTGTATAAATACAAAGTCTGCCTTTATTTAAAGACCTAATTCTCTCTGGAATGTTTTTTAGGGAGCATGGGCTTTCAGATTAAAGGATGCTTTTATATCAAAAGGATCTTTGTGCAGACCGAAAACACTGTGACTGGTCTGTATTACACCAGAGTTTAGCGTTATCTCGATTCCAACGCTCATGATGAAGGCATCCCAATTAGTTGCTTTGGTCCTGGGATAATGCAGCCCTGCTGCTGGAAAGGATTATGGTCAATGCAAGAATCATGTGACTGAGAATGGTGGGGGGTGCAAAATGCTTTCTGGAGAGTTGAAAATCACAGTTTTATATTGCTCTTGAAATTTTTTGGTAATTTCCCCTACAGTGGTTCAGTGCATTTACTGCCCATTCCTAATTGCCCTTGTGAAGGTGGTGATGAGCAGCCTTGAATCGCTGCAGTCCCTGTGGTGTAGGTGCAACCACAGTGCTGCTAGGGAGGGAGTTCCAGGATTTTGACCAGCGACAGTGAAAGAACGGTGATGTATTTCCACGTCAGGATGGTGAGTGACATGGAAAATAATTTCCATGTAGTGGTGCACCCATGAGTCTGAATGTGCTGCTGTTACCTAGATAGCAGTTTGGAAGGTCCTGTGTAAGGTGTCTTGATGAGTTCCTGTGTGCGTCTTGTAGACGACACACTGCTACTACTGTGTATTGGCGGTGGAGGGCATGAATGTTTGTGGATGGGGTGCCATTCAGTTGGGCTGTTTTGCCTGGATGGTGTTGAACTTCTTGAGTGTTGTTGGAGTTGTACCCATCCAGGCAAGTGGGAAGTATTCCATCACACTCCTGACTTGTGGCTCGGAGATGGTGGATAGATTTTGGGGAGGTAAGTTACTTGTTGCAGGATTTGTAATGTCTGACCTACTCTTGTAGCCACAGTATTTATAAGATTAGTCCAGCACAGTAATGGTCACCCTCAAGATGTTGATAGATGGTAATCTTTAAAAAATTAATTTTTGGGTCAGCGGCATTGCTAGCTGGCCAGCATTTATTGCTTATCCCTAGTTGCCAAGGGCCAAACCAGGCGAGAATGGCAAATTTCCTTCTCTGAAGGGCATCAGTGAACCAGATGGGTTTTTCCAACAATCGACAATGGTTTCATAGTCATCGATAGATTCTTAATTCCAGATTATTTTTGATTGAATTCAAATTCCACCATCTGCCATGGCAGGATTTGAACCCGGGTCCCCAGAACATTAGCTGAGTTTCTGGATTAATAGTCTAGTGATAATACCACAAGGCCATCGCCTCCCCAGTTGGTGGGGAACAGCTTTCAAACATCTTTCGGTAGTTCCATATGCTGTACAAATGCAATTTCTTTTTCCTTGCACTTAATTATCAGACAAATATGGTGTGAATCTAAGCTGCTGTTATCTGATTTACCACTGTGATCAGTTCTGGTATCTTACCTTTCTAGGGTGGTCCTTGTGGAGTTTTGGCTGCAATTCAAGCTTGTGTCTTACAAAAACTGATTTTCGAGGATGTAGCTGGCAGCAGCTGTGAGGCCATGTAAGTGTGTGCATCTACATTTTTGCGGGAACATTTATAGTATCTAGTACTCTTATAAAACTGTTTGACTGGCATTAACACAGACATACTGGTTAGCAGATAGTGTGTCCCAGTTTCATTCCCTAGAAGGCATTGAGTATTATCGAACTGTCACCAGATTTAGATGACACTGTTTTAATTGAAATCCGAGCTTGCAATTATTCAGTCGCTTGGTATGTTTCCCTCCCACCTCCAACCTTGAGTGATGGCCAGCATTCCAGACTGTTTAACTATGAAACCCCACACGGAGAAGTTAGCACAAGCAGAATGACATTCAGCATTGCTGGTGTAGACGATGCATGGGGTCTTGAAGTCTGAATGAAAGTTTTGTGAGAATCATCTTCAATGTCCTTGGCTTTCAGTAATGTTTTTTGAGAAAAAATTGTTTATTTTCAAGTAGCCCTTTTACACTTTACTCTGTCCATTTGTTTCAGGAATTCCCCCCCTAAATCTCTCCAACAACCTTACTTCCAGTTTCTTAAAACCACCTATTGGTCAAGCTTTTTAGTCACCGATCCTAACACTTATATAGTTCAGAAGATATAGACATAGGAGCAGAATTAGGCCATTTGGCCCCTCGAGTCTGCTCCGCCATTCGATCATGGCTGACATGCTTCTCGTCTCCATTTTCCTGTCTTCTCCCAATTACCCTTCAACCCATTACCAATTAAAAATCTGTCTAACACCTCCTTAAATTCACTCACTGTCCCAGCATCCACCGCACTTTGGGGTAGCGAATTTCCATAGATTCACAACCCTTGGGAGAAATAGTTTTTCCTCAACTCTGTTTTAAATTTGCTAACCTTTATCCTAAGAATATGACCTCTTGTCCTAGAATGCCCCACGAGAGGAAGCATCTGCTCCACATCTATTTTATCCATATCTTTTTATCATTTTGTATACCTCAATTTGATCTCCCCTCATTCTTCTAAATTCCAGCGAGTATAGGCCTAAAATATAGGCTCTTGTCTGAAAGCTGTGGAGGGTCCTTGGGAACATTTCTAGTTATGTTAGAAGCATTATATAAATACAAGTTGCTCCTATGGAGTAAGTGTTGTTTTTCTCCCCTCCGTCTGCCTTACAGAGAACTGCAGCCGACCAATGCTGAGCGATCACAGTGTCTCGCGTTGGCTATTGCGGACATATTGTGGCGTGCTGGGGACAGAAGAAGAGCAGTTGTTGCTCTGTAAGTACACAGCATGGACATGTTCGGGGGGGTATGATATTTAAAATGTTATCTGTTTATAGGAGCATGTTGGACTGACATCCATGCACCTGTTTCTTCCTCTTATCTCTGAGTAGATAGGATACACTCCTGAGACTTAAAGACAAAACAAAACCTATGCTGACACACTCCAGTGAAGCGCTGAGGGAGTGTTGCATCTTTGCAGATGCTGTCCTTTGGATGAGATAGTACATAGAGGCCTCATCGCGATGGTTACCAGTTGATCCATGGCTGATACATGAATGATCAATTACTTTTTTTTTTACTCATTCATGGGATGTGGGCACTGTTGGCTGGGCAGCATTTATTGGCCATCTGTAATTGCACTTGAACTGAGTAGCTAGGTCATTGAAGAGTCAACCACATTGCTGTGGCTCTAGAGTCACATGTAGGCCAGACCGGGTAAGGACGGCAGATTTCCTTCCCTAAAGGACATTAGTGAACCAGATGGGTTTTTCTGACAATTGACAATGGTTTCATGGTCATCAGGAGATTCTTAATTCCAGATAGCAACTTCAGCATCTGATGCAATGAGATTTGAACCAAAGGGAAGGCAATGTCCTGGTAGTATTTTCGCTAGACTATAAATCCAGAAACTCATGCTAATGTTCTGGTGACCTGGTTTGAATTCTGTCATGGCAGATGGTGGAATTTGAATTTAATAAAAAATATCTGGAATTAAGAATGTACTGATGACCATGAAACCATTGTCGATTGTCGCAAAAACCCATCTGGTTCACTAATGTCCTTTAGGGAAGGAAATCTGCCATCCTTATCTGGTCTGGTCTGGCCTACGTGTGACTCCAGAGCCACAGCAATGTGGTTGACTCTCAACTGCTCTCCGAGGGCAACTAGGGATGGGCAATAAATGCTGGCCCAGCCAGCGATGCCCATGTCCCACAAATGAATTAAAGGAAAAATTGAATTAATGGTGCGGTGCAATTTCTGTTCATGCTCTCTTTAACCTCAAATTTGCAGGACATCAGCCTGAGGTCTCAATGTAAGGGATCACACCTTCCAGTTAAAAAGAACTTAAAGTTTGTTTATCAGTCGCAAGTAAGTCTTACTACACTGCAATGAAGTTACTGAGATTCCCCTAGTTGCCACAGTTTGGCACCTGTTCAGGTCAATGCACCTAACCAGTACATCTTTCAGAATGTGGGAGAAAACTGGAGCACCCAGACGAAATCCATGCAAACATAGGGAGAATGTGCAGACTCCACACAGACGGCGACCCAAGCTGGGAATCGAACCCGGGTCTCTGGTGCTGTGAGGCAGTAGTGCTAACCACTGTGCTACCATGCCACCACGTTGTCAAGCACTTTGAGAGAGTGATGAAATGGCAAGAAGTTACACAAATGGAAGTATTTCTTTCATCTCTTTAGGGTGGGAAGTATTGTAATTTGGGGAATGCTGGTTACCTGCTCATCCTTCAGAGTAGATATGTATGGACCCACTTTTCCAGTTGTACTGGGATACTGTGGCAGAGGCCAGCAGGAGTTGGAGGACACACAGTTCTGTGCATTGCAGCATCACTTGTTTGACAACTGTAATTTTTTGTTCCAGCTCAACAGGGAGACAGCAGTTTATTCCGGCGGGAAAATATAAAGCTGATGGGACAATTGAAACGGTACATATTCCCTGGTTTTAATTTTTCTTTGCACATGTTAAGTTCTCATGCTGTGGAATTTGCTGTCTGAAAGCAGAGTGGAAGTAGATTCAGTGATAACTTTCAAATCAGATTTAGATTAATAAAGAGGGACTTGTGTTGATTGGTGTGATACCTTTCACCATCTCAGCAAGTTCTAAACCCCTTACAACTAATGATGTACTTTTGGAAAATACTCTCTGTAAGAAATGCAGCAGCCACTATGCACACAACAAGGTGCCACTAACAGCAATGTGATGATGGCCAGATCATTTCTTTTAATGATGCGGATTCAGGGATGAATATTGGTCAGGATACTGGGGAAGACCTCCTCTGCTGATCTTCAAAATAGTGCAATTGGGACAACTCCATCCACTGAGGGCAGATGGTGCTTGGTTTCCTGATTCACCCAAAGGATGGCATCTCCGACAGTGCAATGCCCCTTAGTAGAACCTACAAAAGATCGTGAATGTAGCCCAATCCATCATGCAAACCAGTCTCCTATCCATTGGCTCTGTCTACACTTCCTGCTGCCTCAGGAAAGCAGCCAGCATAATTAAGGACCCCATGCACCCCGGACATTCTGTTTTCCATCTTCTTCCGTTGGGAAAGATACAAAGGCCTGAGATCACGTACCAACCGATTCAAGAACAGCTTCTTCCCTTAGACTTGTCAGACTCAAGAATGGACCTACCTCACATTAAGCTGATCTTTCTCCTCACCCTACGTGTAACTGCAACACTATACTTTCCTCCTCCACTATGTACTCTGTGAATGGTATGCTTTGTCTATATAGCGTGCAAGAAACAACACTTTTCCCTGTATCCTAATACATGTGACAATAATAAATCAATCAATCAATCAATCACTGCAGGAGTGTCCACCTAGATTGTGTGTTCCAGGGTGGAAACGGAATCGAAAACCTTCTGACATAAGGGAGGGTGCGACTAGAACAAAGAAAATTACAGCACAGGAACAGGCCCTTCGGCCCTCCAAGCCTGCACTGACCATGCTGCCCCACTGAACTAAAACCCCCTACCCTTCCGGGACCATATCCCTCTATTCCCATCCTATTTATGTATTTATCAAAAGTTACTATTGTATCTGCTTCCACTACCTCCCCAGCAGCGAGTTCCAAGAATCCATCACCCTTTGTAAAAACACTCCTTTAAACCTTGTCTCTCGCAACTTAAACCTGTGCCCCAGGTAATTGACTCTTCCACTACTATTGCAAATTTATTTAATTGTCTGTTTAAATTCAACAGCTACCATGTGGCATTTGAGCTCATATCCCCAGGTTGTTGGTTCAGGCCTCAGGATTACTCATCTTGTAAAATTACTACTCCCCTGTATTCCTATGGCTGTGGTCCTGGAAGAGAGTACAGAGGTAGGGAGAGACATGGCTCTGGAGTCAAGCAAATGCTGTGCTGTACATTCAATATGCAATACAGGAGTGGGAGTGTGCAGCACAAAGTAGTGCCTCAACCTTGCCTCAGCGTGTAGCAGCTCGCCTCCTCCTGGATGGCTGTGGGTTCAAGTCCCACTCCAGAGAGCTGTACTGGAGGCCAACACACTGTTGCAAGTGGCAGCTTTTGAATGAGACATGAAGCCAAGGACCTGATTGTCATTTCCTTGCTTTTGCAACTCACCATCCTGCTCCCTTGCCCACGTGTCTGCCCTTATCTTATTGCAATGTTCCAGTGAAGCTCAACACAATCTGGAGGACCGGCACCTAAGCTTCTGATTAGGCACTTTGCAGACTTAACTTTCAATGAAACAACTTCAGACCATCAACTGCCTCCTCTATCTTTACCCCTTTTTAAAATTCAATTGTTGTCCCAACACATCCCCTGTGTCTTATGTTATTAAAGGTGCTATAAAATAGACATGTTCTTTGAGCAGATTGTTATAAAATAAAGATTCAATACTTTATTTCTTAGAATTTATTGGTGTGCAAAATTATATTTAATCACTGAACATGAATAAGACCAGTCAAAACTAATTTAGAAGTAATAAGTGACATATGTTCGCTTTCAGATTATACTGAACACACTGACGAACTTCCAGGATCTGACGACTTTCCTTCAGCAAAATGTTGGCCAGGTTTGAACTACTCCCTTCCTTCTCCTTATCTCTCATTTGTTTGAGCCCCCACATTAAAACAAAATAGAAGCATTAAAAAGTTACTGAATATATACGACAGACGCACTGGCACTTATTAAGAGAAAAATTAGTTTCAGGTTTAGGGTGGGAACTTTTTATCAGAAGCTTAACTGGAATTCAAGGTAATAGACTTGTGCTAATGAAAACTTAATCTGTACCCTTACCTGTATCAAATCTCACACACCCAGTGCCTCTGTATCTGCTGACTTACCTTAGCTTCTGGGTTCACAAATGCATCACATTTAGAATTATATTCACTGGAGTTTAGTGGAGTGAGAGGGGATCTCATAGACACCTATAAAATTCTGATAGGGTAGATTCAGAAGGAATGTTCCTGATGGTGGGGGAGTCCAGGACTAGGGGTCATAGTTTGAGGATAAGGGGTAAACCTTTTAGAACTGAGGTGAGGATAAATTTCTTCACCCAGAGAGTGGTGAATGTAGTTGAGGCCAAAACATTATCTGATTTCAAGAAGAAATTAGATATAGCTTTTGGAGCTGAAGAGACCAAGGGATATGGGGGAAGGGGGATCAGGATATTGAATTCCATGATCAAAATGAATGGCGGAACAGGCTCAAATGGCCTACTCCTTCTAGTTTCTATGTATCACTTCTAAAATTCTCAACTCTGAGCAGAATTTTCCCAAAAGATTACAGTATCAAGTTCTGAATGAAAACCAGGCTGTTTCTCCCCAGAGAAATTGGGAGGTTTTTGCTCCAGATCTTATGACAGAGTGAATATTTAAGTGCATATTAATCTAAGCTAATCAGATACACATCTTCACTGGGTATGGACCCGATGATATTGCTGGAGAGAGAAAACAATTCCTGTTATGGCCCTCTCACAAGAGTTTCCAACCATAACAGGATTTGTGTCTATCACAAACAGGGCTGGAAAAATGTTCATTTCCCCATGCCACCTCATCCTTTTCCCATCCCTAATCTCCACTGTTCCTACAACTATCCCAAAATTCTGTGTCCTCCAACTTTGGCCCTTTTTGATCTGCAGTTAACAGCCGTACCTTCAGCCGTTTACAGTGTAAGCTTGGGAATTCTGTCTTCATCGCTTCACCCCTGACTCTCCTTCAAGTAGCATGGTAGCACAGTGGTTAGCACTGCTGCCTCACAGCGCTAGGGACCCGGGTTTGAATCCCAGCCTGGGTCACTGTCTGTGTGGAGTTTGCACTTCTTCCCTGTCTCTGTGCAAGTTTTCTGCTCCAGATTCCCCCCACAAAAACATGCTGGTTAGGTGCATTGGCCATGGTAAATTCTCTCTGTGTGCATCCAAACAGGCGCTGGATATGGCGACTAGGGGATTTTCACAGTAACTTCATTGTAGTGTTAATGTAGGCTTACTCGTGAATACTAATAAATAAACTTTAATTCAAGCACTCCTCACAGCTTACCTCTTTGACAAAGCTTTGGTCGCCACTCCTAATTTTTCTTTTCTGAGCCTTTTGCCCGATTATCCTCATATGAAGTACTTTGGGATGTTTTGCATCAAAAGCGTGACGTCAAGCAAGTTCTTTCTTTATTTCTCAGGCAATCATTGATGTGCATTTCCCAGTATTAATTGTGTTCCTATCAGGTCTCCAGCAGTTGCAGTTTTTTTGTATCTGTTAGTGGATCTGATGGTATTGAGAGAGATTAGGGACATGAGTAGAGTGGTGTGTGTGAGTATTTGCTGGAAGAAGCTGCTGTTCCCACCCAGGACAATAGAATGCAGTGTCATTTTGAAGTAAATAGTGAAAGAGCCAAATTTTAGTGGTGATGTGTGTGACATACATTGTGGAGCACAGAGGCCACTGTGTATACATTCTCACTGTTATCAAAATTAGGCTTTTATTTATGCTTGATTGAATGATTAAATTGTCCAATTATCTTTTCTTATGAAAGAGCTGCCAGAGAAAAGTTTATTTATGGAACCCAAGATGTCTACAGCAAGCACAGGAGGCCATTCTGAGTGTCCACCTTTGAGGGTAACATGGTGGTTAGCACTACTGCCTCGTGCGCCAGGGACCCGGGTTCGATTCCCGGCTTGGGTTGCTGTCTGTGCAGAGACTGCATGCTCTTCCCATGTCTGCGTGGATTTCCTCCGGATGCTCTGGTTTCTTCCCACAGTCCAAAAGACGTTCTGGTTAGGTGCATTGGCCATGTTAAATTCTCCCTCAGTATAGTGTTTATAGGCTTAGATTTAAGTAATTAATAAAGGGGAATTGAATATTTTTTCACTCAAAAGGTGGTGGGGATTTGGGGTTTGGAATTCACTACCTGGAAGGGGAGAGGTAGAGGCAGAAGCCCTCTTCACACCTTAAAAGCACTTGAATATGGACTTGATGTGGTGTAACTTGCAGGGCTATGGATCTTTAGAAGCTGGCGCCAATTTGATGGGCCAAACAGTCTACCTCTGTGATGTAGATCTTCCTACATTATATGTCTTAAATCTTTGTTGCATAAGCCAGTGATTGTCAGATGTCTAAATTATTCCAGATTATTCTTTCAGTCAGCTAACAATGGTCCGATGTGTCAGGTTAACCTAATTAACTTAAAGCTGCCTTACATAGGCAGGGCCCAGTATAGGTTTGGGAATCGCCAAGTCTGAGTTCTGCCTACTGATACTGAGCGCTTTGTACCTCACTGGTGGGGGAGTGGGTAAGCAAACTACAGATTTTTAAAAATATTCATTCATGGGACATTGGGGTCGCTGGCCAGCATTTATCCTCCACCCCTAGTTGCCCTTGAACTGAGTGGCTTGCAATCACATTTCAGAGGGCAGTTGCGAATCTTGAGAAGGTGAGAGGGCATGGGATCCAAGGGCCTTTGGCCTTGTGGATCCAGAACTGGCTTGCCTGCAGAAGGCAGAGAGTGGTTGTGGATGGGTCTTTTTCTGAATGGAGGTCAGTCACCAGTGGAGTGCCCCAGGGATCTGTTCTAGGACCCTTGCTGTTTGTCATTTTCATAAATGACCTGGATGAGGAAGTGGAGGGATGGGTAAGTAAGTTCGCTGATGACACGAAGGTCGGTGGTGTTGTGGATGGTCTGGAAGGATGTCAAAAGTTGCAGCAGGACATAAATAGGATGCAGGACTGGGCGGAGAAGTGGCAGATGGACTTCAACGTGGATAAATGTGTAGTCTTCCATTTTGGCAGAACCAACGGGATGAACGAGTACACTATCAAGGGCAGGAATCTTAGTAGTGTTGAAGAGCAGAAGGATCTTGGGGTCCGGGTCCACAGGACTCTTAAATCGGCCTCGCAGGTGGAGGAGGTGGTCAAGAAGGCGTATGGTGTACTGGCCTTCATTAATCGAGGGATTGAGTTTAGGAGTTGGGAGGTAATGTTGCAACTTTATAAGACCCTTGTCAGGCCTCATTTGGAGTACTGTGCGCAGTTCTGGTCGCCTCACTATAGGAAAGACGTAGAAGCTATTGAAAGGGTACAGAGGAGATTTGCAAGGATGTTGCCTGGACTGGGAGGCATGCCTTATGAAGTTAGGTTGAGGGAGCTGGGACTCTTTTCCCTGGAGAGACGAAGGTTGAGAGGCGACCTGATAGAAGTTTATACAATGTTGAGAGGAATAGATAGGGTGGATTCTCAGAGGCTATTTCCCCGGGTTGAAATGGTCGCTACGAGAGGACACAGATTTAAGGTGCGGGGAGGAAAGTACAGAAGTGATGTTAGGGGTAAGTTTTTCACTCAGAGGGTGGTGAGTGAATGGAATCGGCTGCCGTCAGTGGTGGTGGAGGCGAACTCGCTGGGGTCTCTTAAAAGACTTCTGGATGAGTATATGGGGTTTAATGGGATTGGGGGGTTATAGATAGGTCTATAGATTGGTAGGTGTTGATGTGATCGGCGCAACTCGTGGGCCGAAGGGCCTGTTTGTGCTGTAGTGTTCTATGTTCTATGTTCTACATTGCTATAGCTCTGGAGTCAATGTAGGCCACACCAGGTAAGGATGGCAGATTTCCTTCCCACAAGGACATTAGTGAACCAGATGGGTTTTGCTGTCAATTGACAATGGTTTCATGGTCATCAGTAGATTCTTCATTCCAGATATTTTTTATTAAATTCAAATTCCACCATCTGCTGTGGCGGAATTCGAACCCAGGTCCCTAGAACATTAGTTGAGTTTCTGAATTAATAGTCTAGCGATAATACCACGAGGCCATTGCCTCCCTTTACAGGTGGGTGTAGTTTTCTGTTTAGATTTTCCTTCTGTGTGTGCATGAGTTAAGATACCTGCCCGACTAAACCAATAAACAGCATAGAAACCCTATAGTACAGAAGGAGGCCATTTGGCTCATCGAGTCTGCACTGATAACAAACCCAGACCCTATCCTGTCACCCCACATATTTACCCGCTAAACCCTCTAACCTATGCATTCCAGGACACTAAGGAGCAATTTAGCATGGCCCGTGCACCTAGCCAGCACACCTTTGGACTGTGGGAGGAAACTGGAGCACCCGGAGGAAACCCATGCAGATACGGGGAGAATGTGCAAACTCCCCACAGACAGTGACCCAAGCTGAGATTGAATTCGAGTCCCTGCAGCTGTGGGGCAACAGTGCCAACCACTGTGCCACCATGTCGCCCAATGCATGACGAACATGAGAGAGTCCAAGGACCAGAGAGACCTTGTTGACCAGTCTGATGATCACAAAAAATACTATAATATGATAATAAAACACTATCAACTCCCCCATGGCTCTCTGCGTGAACAGCAAATCCATAGCCTTTTAAATATGTCAGTGTAACTTCTGTTGACTCTGAAATGCCATGTTGGAATGCACTGCCTAAAAGGGTGGTGGAAATGGATTCAATATTAATCTTCCAAAGGATAAATACTTGAAATGTAGAAAGTTATAGGGTTATGAGGAAAGGCAAGGGGAGTGGGGCTGATTGTTTGCTCTTTTAAAGAGCCAGCATAAACATGAAGGGCCAAATGGCCTCCTGACCAGTATCATCCTGTGCTTCTAGAGGTGGTCACCACAGGGACTGCAGCAGCTCAAGGACAACATGGATGAGCAATAAAAATGCTGGCCTGGCCAGCGATACCCACGTTCTGTGAAAATATAAAAAATAAGTCCTCTTTAGTCAAACCATCAGTCTGACCTACTGAGTAGTTTCAAAGTCAGAAGGTAAATTTTGTGTCTTTTGCATTCTAGTTTGAGATTGGACCATTTGGCTGCATTCTACTGACATTATCTGCCATTTTATCTCGATCCATTGACTTGTAAGTACTCTGATGTTTTTTACTTTCCATAAGATTTGTGTGTTTGTTACATTGAAGCTCTGTTTTTTTCCAAAAACACAAGAACCGGTTATTTTGCTGATCACAAACAGGGTTGGGGACGCAGGTGAATGACTCAAAGTTAGATATCAGTAACTGGGGAAACAGTAGAAAAACTTGCTTAACATTAGAAGTTGAAACGTGCAGACTGATCCTATTGCTTGCGATTGAGCAGTGCAGCTGGGTGACCTGAACGGAGGAAGATAAGCTCTGCTCGCTATTAGCAGTGAAACCATGATGTATTATAAAATCACTTCTGTGCAGAAGGAGGCCATTTGGCCATCGAGTATGTACCCAGACCCTATCCCTGTAAACTCCACGCATTTATTCTGCTAATCCCACTGACGCTGGCGTCAAATTAGCACGGCCAATCAACCTAACTCACACATCTTTGGACTGTAGAAGGAAACCAGAGTACCCAGAGAAAACCCATGCAGACCTGGGGAGAAGGTGCAGACTCCACACTGACAATGACCCCAGCCAGGAATTGAACCTGGGTCCCTGGCACTGTGAGGCAGCAGTGCTAACCACTATGCCATCGTGCCGCTCCCAGGCAGTGGTGTTTTCCATTCCCACTCTTATAATTTCATCATGAATAGGAAACGGTGGATGTCATTCCTTCACCACCTCCCATCTTTTTTATTGCGATAATGGGGACAGTAAACAATTCCATCTTTTGCAAATGTTTCTTCACTCTTTGAAACATAAAATTTTGAGATGATCGGCATCTTTGCTAAGTTAACTTCAAAAACTTGTGGTCCTCAAGGTTCAAGCCTTGCATCAGAGATTTATTTTCCGGTTACAATGTTATCTCATTGAACATATTCTGCAAAAGAGGAAGCTGGATCCAGTCTGTCTTCAACAGGGGTTTGTTCACAAAACCTTGCATAATGCATGCGCAGACTTTCACACACGTTTCCCCAGTTATTTTCAGCTGCTTTTAATTGTGACGGGAACATGTACTCAATTGCAGTGGCATTTGTAACATTATCATTCCTATTACTCTTCTTGAAAGTGTTTGTAAATAAAGTCAGTCGTTCTGGTTGGAAACAGTATTAACTGAATGGTATAATTTTAAAGGGGGTTAAGGAAGAGAGAGACCTGAGCATTCACTGAGATTAACTTTTGCAAGTGGCCGGACAGGTTGTGAAAACTAATTAAGGAAAGCATGTTGGATCCTCGGCTTGATGTAGAACATTGAAGCAAGACCGTTATAAATCTTTACCCACTACTAAACCTTTATAAATTAGTTGGAGTATTGTGTCCAATTTTGGCTACTATATATTGCCCATCCCTAGTTGCCTTTCAGAAGGTGAGGGTGAGCTGCCTTCTTGAACTGCTGCAGTCCATGTGCTGTGGGTTGACCTACAGTGCCATTAGAGAGGGAATTCCGGGATTTTGACCCAGCGACTGCGAAGGAACGGCAATATATTTCCAAGTCAGGAGGGGAACTTGCAGGTGGTGGTGTTCCCATGTATCTGCTGCCCTCATCCTTCTGGATGGAAGTGGTCATGAATTTGGAAGGTGCTGTCTAAGGATCTTTGCAGTGCATCTTGTAGATAATGCACACTTCAGAAAAGATGCCAAGACCATGAAGAGTGTAGAGATTGATGAGAATGTTATCAGCATGAGGGAAACTACTGAGAGACTAAAAATTTGAAAATTATTCCCCTTGAGGTAAGGGGCTACTTAGCAGGGGACTGAATGGGATTGGGGGGGGGGGCGGTTGTAAGAACAATTTTTGGAATCTCACTTCAGGAAACATGGGCGGCATGTTGGCATAATGGGTGCAGCACGGTGGCACAGCTGCCTCACAGCTTCAGGGACCCGGATTCGAATCCGGGTTTGGGTCACTGCCTGTGTGGAGTTTGCACATTCTCCCCGTGTCTGCATGTGTTTCCTTCGAGTGCTCCGGTTTTCTCCCACAATCCAGTGGGCTAGGTTGATTGGTCATGCTAAATTGCCCCTTAGTGTCCCGGATTAGAGAGATTAGTGGGGTAAATGTGTTGGATTGTGGGGATAGGCCTGTGGTGGAGATTCAGTGGGCCACATGGCCTCCTTCTGCACTGTAGGGGTTCTGTGTTTTGAAAAGGCTACAGATGATGTTTACCAGGATGTTACAGCATTAAAATGCTATTTCAATACTGCTCATAGAAAAGCACTACTTCCCCCCTGGTAGCAACTTATTCCAAGTACCAATCTGTGATGAGATTGCAATCTCACTGAAGTTCTTTCTGGGTTCTGCCTCCTGCTAGATCCCATGTGTTAAGGCTTTGTACAGGCTGTTGCTACATAGCCGTGGTAGCTCAAATGGTAAATAATGGGACTCTTAATCCAAAGATCAGCATCTCAAGTCCAATGTGGGACACAACTTTTTCTTCAATATTTTAGAATTATAGAATCCTACAAGGCAGAAGGAGGCCCTTTGGCCCATCAGGTCTGCACCAATCCCAATCGCTCCCAGGCCCTCTCCCCCATAACCCCATGCATTAGCTAGTCCCCCTGACAACAAGGGCCAATCCACCTAACTCACACGTCTTTGGACTGTGAGAGGAAACCGGAGCACCCAGAGGAAACCCACACAGACACGGAGAGAATGTGCAAACTCCACACAAATAATGTTCTTTGTTCTTTGACCCAAGCTAGGTATTGAACCCGGGTCCCTGGCGCTGTGAGGCAGCAGTGCTAACCACTGTGCCACCGTGCCGCGTGCTGCCCATATGCAAGGTTAAAGAAGCCGGTGTTCTGGAGCGATTCAAAGGATGACAGAGAAGCAAAAATAGTTCATTAAGGGAATTCCAGTGCTAAAGACAGGGATGACAGTTTTAGAGCAATGAAAATTGGGAATGCAGAAGAGGCCAAGATTGGACGAGTGCACAGATCTCAGAAGGTTGCAGGACTGGAGGACGTTACAGAAGCAAATCATTTTTTCATGGGAGAATGTAGAATTAGGCTTATATTTTGTATACCGCCTAGATGGAGAGCAGAAGTAAGCCCCTTTAAACTGAATCTTTGCACTCAAGATTGTGTTGAAACTATTAAAATGTATATAACTTACCTCATAGTGCAGCAACTTATTTGTAACTTTATCTGATGACCTTCCTGACACTGACATGTCTAAATTCCTTTGTGGAATAATTTTATGGTTAATGAGAGCAGTGGTTGTGCTAATCTGTCCTAGACTAGGCAATGAGGCGCCTCTGAATTTTTGTAAGTTGTCTTACTTGTTATACTGCTGCCTTTTTTTTAAGATGTTGAGGCACCATCAATATTCCATCAGATAAATCTTTCCGATCAATCCCAAATTAAAAGGCATCTCTCGAGTCTAGCCTCTTGTGTGTTTCTTGCACTGAAGTTATAATTAACTCTGTTTTGATTGCCAGGATCAAACCAACTGCGGGTACCCCTATTCTGACCTATGCCTGACTGCACACTTCTTCAACTAAAACACTAAGATTAGGATTTTTTTTTTGCTGGCTGCCCCCAAATGTTTCCCTATATTACTGGGCGTGGCAGCATCCACTGAACGAGGTACCCGCACCTAAAATGAACATATTTGGAGAAAAGTTATCTTTCCAGCTTAGCTGGTTTGTGAATCATCTCTTTTTTGCCCAAATTCATTGCTAAAGTGTTGGAAGTATGAACCGCTTGGAGCTTGGGCCAGAGTTGATTCTGTAATTGCTTCATACCTTTCAGAAAGCTGTCACTGGTAGCTTATTGAGAGGTTTTCTGTGACCTGTGTCCTGTAGCTGGAACCGATTGCCCATATCCCTTCAAGGGCAGATCACAGTTATAAGGTCAGTAAGTAAAGTGCAGCATGTCATTGTCATACCAACAGTTGCTCTGGGAGCCCTGAGACTTTACACGCTCTTTACAACCTCACCAAGCCCAGTATTGGTAAGGCAGATTCACTGTGACCTTTGTATCTTTTCCTCCTGGATCCTGGACACAGCTGCTAAATCCACTGGGGTTTAAGTAGCCAAGTGCACAACCATGTCAACAGAGCAGGCCCCTGGATTGTGGTTGAGGGAAAGGGGAAGACCATCATAATTTCCAACCACTTTTATCATCATTGCATCACAAGGCCTCTGGGAAAACACAAGCAGCTCTTTCTTGGTCCACATACTTTGGTTGATTCTTAGATGCCTTCTGAAATGGCCTAGCAAGCCACTCCTTGTATTCAACCATTATGAAGAAAGCACAAAGGACCACCCAGCATTGACCTAGGCATCAGAAAGGCAAATCCAGCCCTGCAAAGACCTCCTGACTGACATCTTGGTCAGTATTGGGAGAGCGGTCTCTCAGATTAATCAAATAACAACCTAACGTACTCATACTCATGATATCATACCTTAGGAGACAACGTACCATCACCATCCCGAGAAATATCCTGTCTCACCAGCAGGACAGACCCAATAGAGGTGGAAGCACAATGGTATATAGTCAGGAGGCTTCTGAACTCCATGAAGCCTCATGGCACCAGGTCAGACATGGGCAAGGAAACCTCCTGCTGACTGCCACGTACTGTTCCCCCTCAGCTGAGGAAGCAGTACTCCTCCATGTTGAACATTACTTGTAGGAAGCACGGAGGGCGGCAGGGGCACAGAATGTACTCTGAGTGAAAGATTTCAATGTCCTCCATGGAGAGTGGCTCAGTAGCACCACCACAGACCAAGCTGGCCAAGTGCTAAAGGATGTGACTGTGGCAGATAGTGAGAACCAACAGGAGGGAAAAACATATTTGACTTCAGCCTCACCAACCTTCTTGCTGCAGATATAGCTGTCCATGAGAGTAGGACTGTACAGGACAAAGTCCGTCCTTCACATTGAGGATACTGTCCATTGTGTTGTGTGTCATTACCATTTTGTCAAATGGAATAGCTTTAGCAACTTGAGACTGGGTATCCATGAGGCACTGTGGGTCATCAGTAGTAGCAGAATTATACTGAGCACAATCTGTACTTTGTGGCCTGGCATATCCTCCACTCTACCATAACCACCAAGCTAAGGGGTTAACCCTGGTTTAATGGAGAGTGCAGGAAGGCATGCTAGGAGCAACGCCGGTTTTATCTAAAAATGAGGTGTCAACCTGGTGAAGCTACAACACATACCAAACAGCATAAGCAGCAAATGATAGACAGCTAAGTGATTCCACAACCAGTGAATCAGGTCAAAGCTCTGCAGTCCTGCCACATCTAGTCATGAATGGTGGTGGACAGTTAAACAACTCATTGTGTAGGAGTCCCTCAATGATGAGAGGAGCACAGCATATCTGTGCAAAAGACTGGCATTCGTAGCAACCTTCAACTAGAACTGCTGAACGAATGATCCATCTCGGCCTCCTGCAGAGAGCCACAACATCACAGCTGTCAATCTTCAGCCAATTTGATTCGATCCATGTGATATAAAGAGATGATTAAAGATGTTGGGTGCTGCAAAGGCTATGGGCCCTGACAATATTCAAGCAAAAGCATTGAAGACTTGTGCTCCACAACATGTGTTTTCCCCTAGCCAGGCAGAAGCAATACATTTACAACTCTAGCATCTTTCTAGCAATGCAGAAAATTGTCCTGACATGTCCTGTACACAAAAAGCAGGGCAAAACCAACCTGGCCAATTACCGCACTGTCTATTCTTGATCATCAGTAAAGTGATGGAAGGGATCATCAATAATGCTATTAAGCAGCACCTGCTCAGCAATAACCTGCTCAGTGATGCTCAGATTGGGTTCCTCCGGAGTCACTCAGCTCCTGACCTCATTATAGCCTTAGTTCAAACATGGACAAAAGAGGTAAATTCCAGAGGTGAGGTGAGAGTGACAACCCTTGTCATCAAGGCTGCATTTGACTGAATGTAGCATCAAGGAGCCCTAACAAAATTGGAGTTAGTGGAAACCGGGGAAAACCCCCCCACTGTTGGAGTCATTCATATGTGGCAGCGAGGTTGACTGGAGGTCGATCATCTCAGTTTCAGGACATCACTGCAGGAGTGCATCCTGGACCAAACATTTTCAGCACCTTTATTAATGACGTTCCTCTCATCATAAGATCAGAAGTTGGGATGTTTGATGATGACTGCACAATGTAACTAGTAGAGTTGACTGAGGAGAACTAGTGGATGTAGTTTATTTATACTTTCAGAAGGCTTTTGACAAGGTCTCACATAACAGAGTACTATGCAAAGTTAAAGCACATGGGATTGCAGGTAATGTCCTGAGATGTGTAGAAAGCTGGTTAGCAGACAGGAAGCAAAGAGTTGGCATAAATGGGCCTTTTTCTGATTGGCAGTCAGTGACTAGAGGGGTTCCACAAAGATCTGCGCTAGGTCCCCTGCTGTTCAGATGATATATTAATGATTTGGAAGAGGAAACTGAATGTATTTATCTCTAAATTTGCTGATGATACAAAGTTGGGTGGGAGGAAGAGCTGTGAGGACGATGCAGAGATGCTGCAGTGTGATTTGGACAGGCTGAGTGTGTGGGCATATGCATGGCAGAGGCAGTATAATTTGGATAAATGTGAGGTTATCCACTTCGGTAGCAGTAATAGGAAGGCAGATTATTATTTGAATGGGTGTAAATTGAGAGATGTGGATACTCAGCAAGACCTTGGTGTCCCTTTGGATTAGTCACTGAAAGTAACTGCGTGGGTACTGCAGGCAGTAAGGAAGGCAAATGGTATGTTGGCCTTCGTAGACAGAGGATTTGAGTATAGTGAAAAGGATGTTTTGCTGCAATTATATAGGGCATCGATGAGGCCACACCTGAAGTATTGTGTACAGTTATGGTGTCCTTATTTGAGAAAGGATGTCCTTGCTGTAGAGGGAGTACAGCAAAGATTTACCAGGCTGATTCCTGGGATGGCAGGTCTGTCATATGAGGAGAGACTAAGTCGGTTAGGATTATATTCACTGGAGTTCAGAATAGTGAGAGAGGATCTCATAGAAACTTATAAAATTCAAACAGGGTTAGACAGGGTAGATTCAGAAAGAATGTTCCCAATGGTGGGGGAGTCCAGAACTCGAGGTTGTAGTTTGAGGATAAGGGGTAAACCCTTTAGAACTGAGGGTGAGGAGAAATTTCTTCACCCAGAGAGCATTCACTATCACAGAAAGTAGTTGAGGCCAAAACGTTGTTTGATTTCAAGAAGAAATTAGATAAAGCTCTTGGGGCTAAAGGGATTAAGGGATATGGGAGAAGGGAGGGATCAGGATCTTGAATTCGATGATCATTCATGATCCTAATGATGGCGGTGCAAGCTCAAAGGGCTGAATGGCTTACTGCTTCTAGTTTCTATGTTCAGTATCATTCACAACTCCTCAGATACTGAAGCAGTCTGTGTCCAAATGCAGCAAGACTTGGACAATATCCCAGCTTGGGCAGACAAGTGGCAAGTTACATTCATGCCACACAAGTGATAGGCAATGACCATCTTCAACAAGAGAGGATCTAACCATAGCCTCTTGTCATGTAACAACACTATCCTTGTTAAATTCCTCACTATCAACACCAGGGGGGGGGAAATGCCATTGATCAGAAACTGAACTGAACTAGCAATACATGTACAGTGGTTACCAGAGCATATCTAAGGCTAGGAATCCTGTGGCAAGTAACTTGCCGACTGATCCTCTGATGTCTGTCCACCATCTTCAAGACACAAGTCAGGAGTGTAGTGGAATAGTCTCCACTTATCTGGATGAGTGCACCTCAAAAACATTTAAGAAGCTCAAAAGACAGAGCAGCTCACTTGATTGCTACCCCTTCCACAAGCATTCAATCCCTCCACCACCAACGAACAGTGGTAGTTGTGTGTACCACCTCCAAGATGTACTGTAGAAACTCACCAAAGTCCCTATGGCAGCACCTTCCACACCCAATACCACTGCCATCTAGAATCATAAGAGCAGCATATTCCTGGGACACCACTAACCTGGTTCCCAGTTTCTCAAACTCACATAAAACTGACTGCAGCAGCTAAGTTTCAATTGAGCCCCTCGAATGAAACATCTCCAACATCGCAACCTGTAAAAACGGCAGCGGCAACAAACATGTTGGGTCAGAAACCTGCCCTGAGCTTGTCCCGTTCACTGTAAGGGAGTTAATATTTATTCCCATGTCCCTAGCAGTTGACTAAATCAGAATAAAATTATTCAGAATAAAATTGGAGAGTGGTGATACTGAAGCAAGCTGTCCACACTCAGCTAGGTGTTGCATTCTCAATCTATATGGCCATCCCAGTTAGACATTACTGAACCCAAGCCAGCACCAAATCCAAGCCAAGGACACTGGCTCATACTGGGGACTCTTGAGGTACATGGTGCTAGTGTCTCCCTTGTACTAACTGGTGCCAAGACTGGATCACTATTTGTATTGTATGAAAGGTACTACCTATTGATTTCGAAAACAAAACTTCTGTGATACAACAGGGAGATTCTGATCACACACTGAAAGGCATCAACAAGGCTTCTCAGTACAGAATGCTTTAGGACTTTACACGGACGGTGCAAAATCCAAATACAACGTAAAACTAAACTGTAGTTGTTCCTCTGAAAAATGATTTTATGCAGTGAGTTGTCATGACATGTAATGCACTGCTTTGAAGGGCAGTGGAAGCAAATGCAATATTTACTTTAGTGTTTAACGTTTATTTATTAGCGTCACAAGTAGGCTTAAATTAACACTGCAATGAAGTTACTGAGAAAATGCCAATTTCTAACTTTCCATCATTCATACCTGAAGGGAACAAATTTGCAGAAGGGAGTGAGACTCTTTGTTTAGCTCATTCAAAATGTATAATGGATCAAATTACCTCTTCCTGCCCTTTTCACTCTGAACCCATGCGGGAAATGAAGGGGACAATTGAATCAAGACCTCTGCATTGAGTATCTTAAATGGACCTGTTGGTGCATGGCCCCCCCTGATGTGAGAGGGGAATCTTAAAACAAAACATATGGGCAAGTCCACTGTTAGCAATCTGTTCACTGCCCATTGCTCAGTGAGTAACATTTCCACATCGCTTGGGGAAAGGTTGGGGGCCACGATTAACAGATGGACAGGGCAGGGATCAGGAAAAGGGGAGAGGCAATTGGAAAGAGAATGAACAGGGGGAAAGCAGTGGTGTTTGACATTAATGCACTGGAACGTTGACACAAATATACCATTTTGATGGCAACTTTCATCATTCTCTTTAACGATTGCTGATTAAGCCAAATCCTGGTGCTGGCTTTGTTCAGGTAAATTCTTAGTGAGGTCAGCTACAATAACTTGAGTGAGGTGATCAAGAGGAAAGGACGACTGGCAAAGAAAAGAGTATGAGAATAGCATGACAGTTGACATGAAAGAGAAGCCAAAAAAACTTCTACAATAATGATGGGTTTTTGATAAGAGAGGGGATTAAGGGTTATGGGGAGAGGGCGGGAAGGTGGAACTGAGCCACGACAGATCAGCCATGATCTTATTGAATGGCGGGGCAGGCTCGAAGGGCTAGATGGCCTACTCCTGCTCCTATTTCTTATGTTCTTATGTTCTTATGTAATAAAGGATGGAGTAGGTCCTGTTATCACAGAGGGTGATATGTGCTTAGAGGTGCAAGGCAAGACGGTTTTTGTGTCCACGTTTACTAAGAAACCACATGTGGATTCTATATTGGTAAAAGGGGTGATATTGGTGGCAATAAATCGGTGAAAATTGAAAGGGAGGTGGTTCTGGAAAGACTGATTATGCTTGGGTTTGATAAGTCTCATTGTCCAGGTTGCAAGGGGACAGGAAGTTGGGATAGTTTAAGGGCTTGCCTTAATTTTTCAAAGTTCTGTAGGTACAGGGAAGGCTCCAGGAGTTTGGAGAATGGTAAATATGACATTTCAGAAAATGTGACACCCATTCAGCAAAAGGTGCAAAGATAGTCCCAACAACTGCAGGCCAGTTAGTCTAATATCAGTGTTGGGATTTTGTATCCTTAGTGGGAGGGAAATACCTGGCCGACACTTGGAGAGGTTTAAGTTAATTTAGGAGTGCTAACACTGATTTGTAATAGGCAGATCGTGCTTGACTAATGGGGTGGTTTGCTGAAGTAACAGAGAAGCTGGATGAAAGCAATGCGGTGGATGTTATGTACATGGATTTTAAGAAAGCTGTTAAGAAAGTACTGTTATAATCCTAGTCGATGTTGCTGCTGGAAAAGCCATATCCCAAGGTGGAACCTCATAGATACTAACTTCAATTTCTGTTTAGAAATGTGGAGGGCAGCTACTGAACAGAGTAACAAGAGACTGCCAATGAACTTTTAACAAAAAAAAACTTGT
Organism: Carcharhinus amblyrhynchos; assembly: GCF_965287045.1. Classification (NCBI taxonomy): domain Eukaryota; kingdom Metazoa; phylum Chordata; class Chondrichthyes; order Carcharhiniformes; family Carcharhinidae; genus Carcharhinus; species Carcharhinus amblyrhynchos. The sequence continues at coordinate 142,811,634 of NC_137325.1, read as the reverse complement.
TAAGCAAGAAAATATAAACTATGTTACACTACCCTTTCACTCCAACTATATTGTTACATGTATAGAACAAATGCACAAGTTACAGAATCAGTCTTGTAGTCCATGTAAGCCGATAGGTGACCCTCCAATTTCTCTCCAAAGCTTCTCTGCCCTGGATTGCTATGCGTTCAAGCTTTGCCTTCTACACGCTGTCTCAGAAACTCAGCAGTGCCAAACAGGATACTACTGTTCTAAAAACCCAGAAGAGTTGCAAACCTCCGGCTGACTCCTCAGATCTTCTTGCTTCTCGCAAGCCCACTTTGTCCTAAGGCAGCTCCCTGCAGCTCTATCTTTTTAACCTAGAGCCCTTTTTCTGCTCCTTACTTTTAATTCCACGGAACAGCATCTGTTTCTGATTCCTCTGCTTGTTTTTTGGCTTGACTCTCTTCCTGGGATTTCTGTCTGTCCATTCCCTGCTTTTTGGAACAACTTCTCTTTGGGACCCATGCCCCGAAGCTCCATTCACATTTCCAGCTTCTTCTGGCATCTCTTCCAAGTCAGCTGACCCCCTCCCCCTTTTGCACTGTTTCTCTTGTTTCCTCCTGCTGTGTAATAATGAGGAAAGGTATGAGCTCCGATGATGTGGAACCTGTATGGGTAAAGCTGAGAAAGGTCAAAAAATGGCAATGGGTGTTGTATATAGATCCCCAAACTATGGTGTTGATATTGGGAATGGCATTGAGCAGGAGATTAGACATGCCTGTGATAATAGAACATCTGCAATTATGGGTGTAATTAATCTGCATATAGATTGGCCGAATCAAATTATTCACAATACCATAGAGGAGGAATTCATGGAGTGTAGACGGGATGGTTTTCTGGACCAGTACATTGAAGAAGCAACTGGAGAGCAGACCATCCTAGACTTGGTATTGTGCAATGAGAAAAGAATAATTGGCAACCTAGTTATGTGAGGCCCTTTGGGGATGAGTGATCATAATATGATAAAATTCTTCATCTAGTTGCAGAATGACATAGTTGGGTTCTGAGGTTAAGTTTCTGAATCATTATAAAGGAAATCACGATGGTATGAGCAAGTTGTTGTGAAGGATTGGGAAATGTTACTTAAACACTGATCAGAAGTTACATTTCCCTGTCCTGTGTCCCTGTAGGCAGCCAATCTCAGTGGAAATGTGGGTTGGAAATAAGGCTTCAACTCTGCAGCCCCAAGTCTCCAACCTGCCACTACCTCAAGCTTGGACGGGTACCATGGTGTAGGCATGGACCATCAACCAAAATAGTGGTTTACGCGATTAAAGCAAATGGTAAAGCAAATGCCTGAAGTAAATGACACACATTCCTTAAAACTGGGCTGATATTATGGAGAGGTTATTTGCGGTTCAGCTTTCATAGATCTGACCCTGATTTCAATTATTGTTGTTGCTTTTGATTGCCAATCCCCCCAGATTCATTATTTTTAGAATAAGCTGTTTGTTTTCTTGACCTTTCTATAATGTGTTGGAAACTCCCAAATTTGTGTTCTTTTAGGAAAAAGAAGTCATATGAAATGCAGATGTGCTTTTATTCCTGATAAACGTAAGAACACTAATGCTTATCTCAAAACTGGTGTTATTTTGATAACTTATTGTTTAGTTGTACCTCATGATTCAGTGCAGTCCATATCCCAAGAGTAAAAATGGGAAAAAAATGCTTCCAGCTATTGTGCTGCTTGACTGCAACTAATGGGATGTGGGTAGATGACAGATTTGAAGACAAGTTCCATTCTAGTTCAACAGCTAAAATGCCACTTTGGATCCCTCTTGTGCAATAGTTAACACTGTGGTCCTGACACCAAATGGTATGTTGGCCTTTCTTGTAAAAGGTTGGAGAATGGAGCCCTGCTATGCAGGGCTTTGTTGAGGCCACAACTGGAGATTTTGGGAGATTTGGTAGATTTTGGCCTCCTTTCTTAAGAGCATTCACTAGAATGGACTATAGTATGTGGATGGGAAAGAATTAGAGAGATATGGGCCAAATGCGGGCAAATGGGACTAGCTGGGATGGCACTATGCACTGGTTGGGCCAAAGGGCCTGTTTCCAGGCTGTATTACTCTATGACAGTATGACTCTCGTAACTCCAGGGATGAGAGGGTCCTCCTATGAGGAGGGATTGAGGAAAATGGATTGTATTCTTTGGAGTTTAGAAGATTAAGAGGTGATCACATTCAATAGGATAGAGGTGGAAAGACTTCCCGCTCAAAAAAGACAATAGGACTAGGGGGCACAGCCTCAAGATAAAAGGGGGGCGGTTTAGAACGGAGTTGAGGAGGAACTTCTTCACTCAAAGGGTGGTGAATCTCTGGAATTCTCTGCCCGTTGAAGTGGTGGAGGCTGCCTCGCTAAATATTTTTAAGACGCAGGTTGATGGGTTTTTGATAGGAGAGGGGATTAAGGGTTATGGGGAGAGGGCAGGAAAGTGGAACTGAGCAGCGACAGATCAGCCATGATCTTATTGAATGGCGGGGCAGGCTCGAAGGGCTGGATGGCCTACTCCTGCTCCTATTTCTTATGTTCTTATGTTCAAACACATAAAATCTTTGAAGGCTTGACAGAGCAGTCATTGAGAGGCTGATGTTCCTGGCTTGGACACCCAGAATTAGAGACTGTTTCGGACTGAGAAAATAAATTTCTTCTGCGAGGGTTTGTGGATCTTAGGAATTCTGTACCCAGAGAGCTGTGGATGTTTAGTCGGTTGAGCACGTTCACTAAGATTGATAGATTTTTGGATATGGAGGGAATCGAGGATTATTGGTGATAGGTTGAATTTGGAGCTGGGGATTTGAGGTGGTTGATGAACCATGATCTTATTGATTGGTGGAAAAGCTTTAATGGCCTATCTCTAATTTTAAGATTCTACCCTTTGAGTGGACACTCCATCACTACAAAAAATAGCTTTTAGCTACTTTGTCAAATCCTTTCATCATTTTAAACACTTCAGTTAGATTACCCCTTAATCTCCACGTTGCTCACCATCGTGACTTGGAAATACATCGCTGTTCCTTCAGTGTCGCTGGGTCAAAATCCTGGAACTCTCTCCCGAACAGCACCATGGGTGTAACTACACCGTGTGGACCGCAGAGGTTCAAGAAGGCAGCTCGCCACCACCTTCCCAAGGCATTTTGCATTGGGCAGTAAATGGTGGCCTAGGCAGCCACACTGGCATCCTATAATTGAATAAAAAATACCAGAGTCGTCAAAGACATAGCTTGTTACTGTAATGAAAATTCCCGAGTCACCACACTCCAGTGCCTATTCGGGTACGCTGAGGGAGAATTTAGCATGGCCAATGCACCTAACCAGCATGTCTTTCGGACTGTGGGAGGAAACCCACGCAGACACAAGGAGGATGTGCAGAGTCCCCACAGACAGTGTGTACAGACCAAAGCTGGGAATCAAACTTGTGTTCCAGGCACTGTGAGGCAGCAATGCTGATCACTGTGCCACAAGTATATTGAAATTGTTGGAACCTACACCAGGCCGTGGGCAAGCTCTGACTTTTTGAGTGATAAATTGAAGTGTTACTAGCATATTTGCCTATAAACTTGATTTTAAAGAAATACCTCTCTTCACTGTGTCTGCTTCTTGTTTTTGCACCATCTAATTGCAGTCCAAGGATTGTTTCAGCAATCCTTAGTGTACATCAGTTCCAAAGCATTGATTGCTAGCTAGGTATGGCAGTCAACAATCACCCGTCAAAATCAAATCTTGTTTCAAACAAGTATGTCTTTACTTAAGAGTGTTAAATGTTTGAAGTTATTATAAGCAACATTGTGGTTATTTGAAATGCAGCTAAGTATTGGTGGTGCATTACAGCTTAATTGGAGTCTGGGTTGCTGTGGCAACATGCATTTTGTGTATGTTGTAGTCTGGAGCTATGGATAACGATAGGAGAGGCTCCAACTTTCTTTCCATCACATGGCTGTCCAGTAATCTCTCTTGCTCTTGCCGCCTGTCATTGGTGTGTGTTGGAAGGGTTTGCAGGTATAGTTACCCAACCAGTTTGGCTGTGTGATGAATACACCTTCCTTGGCCATCCAGACTTGGGATGGGATTTGAACCCTGAGCTTCAGGCTCAGAAACAGAGATGCATACCCACTGCGCCATAAGGCTTTCCATGTGGAGAGGTAGAATGCTAGAAAGATGAGTGTCAATGATCCAAATAACTGCTTTCATCATTGATTTTCCTTATGCTCTTGCACGCAGTTTTTCTCAGTGAATTTTATAAACCACAGTGATTTGGAATTTTTGATAATCCTTCTGGGGTTCCTGGAAAAGTGGGTAATTTTTCAGTGCTGTGGATTCAGTCACAGGCATTGAATAAGGGGGCAATATAGGTAAGGTGGCTTAGCGTCCACAGCTGACTGATCGCAAACACTTTTTAAACTGCTACCATTTTGGATTATTTCCAGAGTAAAATCTGACTTTGATGTCCCAAGCAGTACGTTGATTGGAGCTCATGGATACTGTACACAGGTTGGTACCATTTCTTTCTGCAATTAGTGAGGTGGCCATTTTATGTGCTTTGCATGGTTATGCATAATATATATTTTTGAAAGGTGTACTTGGTCCTGATGGGCTGTGCAAGTGGAGTGAGGGAACCTTGAATCATTTCCCAAGATGCTGCTGTGCTTCTCATCTCAGTTGTGCTGTTCTAGGAGGCATTTCCCTGTGGCTTAGGGGGAGCAGTTACCAAACATTTCTTGCAGATCAGCTGTGATGAAGAGCCATTCAGACTCAAAATGTTGGCTCTATTTTCTCTCCACAGATGCTGTCAGACCTGCTGAGCTTTTCCAGCAATTTCTGTTATTGTTTCAGATTCCAGCCTAATCTTGCAGATCACCAGTTGGCTACATAATATATACCATATATTCATTGAGTTTAGAGGTTAGTTAATTTAGTTTGTTTATTAGTCACAAGTAAGGCTTACATTAATGCTGCAATGAAGTTGCTGTGTAATTCCCCTAGTCGCCACAGTCTGACGCTTGTTCAGGTCAATGCACCTAACCAGCACATCTTCCAGACTGTGGAAGGAAACTGGAGCACTTGGAGGAAACCCATGCAGACATGTGGAGAACGTGCAAACTCCACACAGACAATGACCCCAAGCTGGGAATTGAACCCAGGTCCCTGGTGCTGTAAGGCAGCAGTGCTAACCACTGCCACCGTGCTGCCCGGAAGAATGAGAGGTGATCTTATTGAAACTTCTAAGATTCTGAGGGGGTTCTTTTATTCTTTCATGGAAAATGGGTGTCACTGGCTGGCCAGCACTTATTGCCCATCCCTAGTTTCTCTTGGAAGGCAATTCAGAATCAACCACATTGCTGTGGGTCTGGAGTCACATGTAGGCCAGACCAGGTAAGGACAGCAGATTTCCTTCCAAAAGGACATTAGTGAACCTGATGGGTTTTTCCAACAATCAACAATGGTTTCATGGTCATCAGTAGATTCTTAATTCCAGATTTAAAAAAAAATTGAATTCAAATTAGACCATCTGCCGTGGCGAGATTTGAACCTGGGGCACCAGAACATTAGCTGAGTTCTGGATTAATAGTCTCGCGGTAATACCTAAAGGGACATGGTAGATGCTGAAAGGATGTTTCTCGTTGTGGGGGCATCATGGGGGCATGCTTTTAACAAAAAGAGGGATTGCTTGCAGAATGAAGATGAGAAGGATTTTTTTTTCTCTCAAGGTTTGTTATTGTCAGTCTTTGGAATTCCCTTTTTCAGTAGCAAGCAATGGAGGCTCAGTCATTGAAAATATTCAAGGGTGGGTTAGATAGATTTTTGATTGACATGGAAGTTGAGGGCTTATGGAGCATAAGCTGGAAAGCGTAGTTAAAACCGCAGTTATATCAGCCATGATCTTACTGACTGGTGCAGCAGGCTCAACGGGCCCAATGGCCTAACCCTGCTCTTGTTTCATAGAATCGTAAAATTTCTAGAGTGCTGAAGGAGGTCACTCAGCCCATTGAGGCTGCGCAGATCACAATCCCACCCAGGCCCTATTCTCGTAACCCCATGCATTTAGCGTGGGGTCAGTTTAGCATGGTCAATCAACCCAACCCGCACATCTTTGGGCTATGGGAGGAAACCAGAGCACCCAGAGGAAACCCACGCATGTTATGTTCATAGAGTGGACTTGGTTAGATGTGGCAGCCAGAGCCTGCCTGCCTGCCTTTGTCAGCAGCAACAGTCCATGACATGTCAAGACCAGAGATCTTCAAATAAAGTGTCATTTACTCAGTATCCTTAAAAGTAAAAAATGCAGTTTTTCCTACATCTTTCAAAGAAAGTTTAACAAAATATATGTAATTTGCAGAGAAACTTCCTTCTCCTCCCAAAATAATGGACTTAATGATGGTGAAGGATTGATAAATTTTTATTCCAGTATCTTCAGAAGCCAGTTGATCTTGTGAGGCATAATTATAATGTGCCAAGTTTACACAGGCATTTTCCATTACAAATGCTTGTGCTACTTTTCTAGGTTAGCATGTATGGTGTAACCATTTGCCCGATACAAAGTTGAACAGTGTTAATATCTTAAAGTCATAAGCTTGTTGTCAAACGAGGGGCATGCACACGGTGGGTCGTGCGTGGGCTACTCTTGGAGGTTCCAGGAGTGGCCTAGTACTTCGTGTCGGTGTGTGTGCTTGATCCTGGACCGGTAGAAGGGCGCCGCAACAGCTCGGTGACTAGCACTGCTAGCTGTGCAGATACATGGATTTGGGCCTGTGTCTGTGGGAGTTTGTGCATTCTCCCTGTGGATGCGTGGGTTTCCTCCGGGCGCTCCGGTTTCCTCCCACACCCCAAAGATGTGCTCTTAGGCTGATTGGTTTTACCAAATTGACACTATTCTCCCCTGAATCTGGCTAAGTCAGGGGTTCTATTCGTAGACACGCAGGGTAGAATAGGTGTAGGGTGATGCGGCGGCGCGGGCTTGTTGGGCCGAAGGGCCTGTTTCCCGTGCTGGGTTGTTCTTTGTTCTTTGTTTTCCTAAATTATGGAAATGATGTTGGGCTAGGTTGTTGAGAATTGTGTATTGATGGAAGTTTTTTGATGCATCATCGAACCATAGACTCCTACATTACAGAAGACGGCCATTAGACCCATTGAGTCAGCACTGACCACAGAACAGAATCATAGAAACCCTGCAGTGCAGAAAGAGGCTGTTTGGCACCAACCACAATCCCACCCAGGCCCTATCCTCGTATTCCTATATATTTACCCGCTAATCCCTCTAATCTACGCATCTCAAGGCACTAAGGGACAATTTTAGCATGGCCAGTCAACCTAACCTGCACATCTTTGGACTGTGGGAGGAAACCAGAGCACCCGGAGGAAGCCTACGCAGATACGAGGAGAATGTGCAAACTCCACACGGACAGTGACCCAAGCCGGGAATCGAACCCAGATCCCTAGAGCTGTGAAGCAGCAGTGCTAACCACTGTGCTACCATGCTGACCACATTCCCACCCAGGCCCTATTCCCATAACCCCATGCGTTTACCCTAGCTAGCTCCCTTGATACTAAGGACCAATATAGCATGGCCAACCCACTTAACCCACACACCTTTGCACAAACGTATGACCAAATTCCATATATCTGCCCCTGCTGCATATTCCTTCTGAAAAATCTATCAGCCTGTTTTAAAATTAACAATTGATCTGGCATCGATTGCTGTTTGCGGAAGAGAATTCCAGACCTGTACAAGGCTTTGTTGTAAAGTGTTTTAAGTTCACTCCTGACAGGTCTGGCATTAAACTTTAGACACCACCCCTCAGTCCCAGAGTCCCCCAGTCAGCCGAAGCTGTTCCCATTTGATCCTCTCAATAGCTTAATACCCGGAATTGGTGCAGCATTTGCCTTTTGGAAACTTGTGCAATTCTCGATGTGAATTACAGTATTATTTAATCAAGTCCTGTTCTAATTCCAAGTCCACAATGATTGATAGACATTGCCGAATGGAACCAATTCATGTACTCCTACAAGAAAACACCCACTTCATCTCAAAAAGTAGCAGTGACGCAGAAAATAGACTTTGACAGAGGGCAACAGCTAGGCATGCCCCAGCAAGTTTCTTTGAAGAAAATAGAAGAGTTTGGAAGCTTTTTTTTCAGCAGCTTCTTTGGTGCAGAGTTTACTTCATTGCATTTTGCTTGAAAGCAAACTAAATTAACTACTAATTTGAAATATATGGAATTAAACAATTTGGTTAATAAAAAACAAGGAAGGATTATTCTCCCATGGAAGCAAACCCAATCCATCACGCAAACCAACCTCCCATCCATTGACCCTGTCTACACTTCACGCTGCCTTGGCAAAGCAGCCAGCATAATCAAGCACCCCACACACCCCTGACGTTCTCTCTCCCACCTCCTTCCGTCAGGAAAAACATACAAAAGCCTGAGGTCACGTACCAAACAACCCAAGAACAGCTTCTTCCCTGTTGCCATCAGACTTTTGAATGGACTTACCTGGCATTAAATTGATCTTTCTCTACACGCTCGTTATGACTGTAACAGTACATTCTGCACTCTCTCCTTCTCTATGAATGGTCTTTATAGCTTTCAAAAAACAATACTTTTTACTGAATACTAATATATGTGACAATAACAAATCAAATTAAAACTACTCGGAGGATGCCTTTCTAAAGGGGTAGAAATGAGAAGTAGAGAGTTTTCACTGAAATATATCAAATCTTGCTTAGACCATGCTTAAGAGCACTACCTATAGTTCTGGTCTCCATTCTTGCGGTCTTGGACAGATCAGGAGCCATACCAAACTGAAAGAATGCTTTTTATGGTGCATCTGTAAAAATTGGTGAGAGTTGTAACTGACATGCCAAATTTCCTTAGTCTTCTGAGAAAGTGAAGATGTTGGTGGGTTTTCTTTACTATAGTGTCAGGGTGGCGGGACCCAGACAGGTTATTGGTGATCTGGACACTTAAAAACTTGAGGCTGTTGACCATTTCTACTTTGTCCCCATTGATGTAGACTGAGGCGTGTCCACTGTTATTTCTGAGTCGATGACTATCTCCTTGGTTTATTTTCAAAGTAATTTGGACTAATGATCCCACGCTGTCTCACTGTAGAGCAATCAGGTCAGTCCTATTTCCTCACTCTATCCCTGTCGCCTTGCAAGTTTATTTCCCTCAAGTGCCTAACCAATTTACTTTTGAAATCATTGATTGTCTCCACTTCCACCACCCATGTGGGCAGCATGTTCCAGTTCGTTGCCACTTGCTGTGTAAAACATGTCACATACGCCCCCTGCAGCTCTTCCTCAAAACCTTAAATATATGTCCCCTCATCCTTGTATGATCAGTTTTTCCTTGTCCAATTTACCTAAGCTTTGTCTAAAATAATGAGAGCGTGGTGGAGGCAGGTTCAATCAACACTTTCAAGAGGGAATCGGATCATTATAGAAAAGGAAGAATATGGATGGTGACAGCAAGAAGGCGGATGAATAGGTTGCAGTGCACTGTTCGTTCAGAGAACCAGCACAGACACAATGGGCCGAATGGCCTAATTACGTGCTGTAACAATTCTGTGTTTCTGCGATTTACCTAACTGCTCTCCTAATCAGGCCATACAGCTGAGTTGATCATATGTTTACGCTCCACACCAGTATCATTACTTCATTTTACCTGATCAAGATACCCTTAGTCAGCACAGTGGTTAGCCCTGCTGCCTCACAGCGCCAGAGACCTGGGTTTGATTCCCAGCTTGGGTCACTAACCGTATGGATTTTGCACATTCCCTAGTGTCTGTGTGAGTTTCCTCCCACAGTCTGAAAGACATGTTGGTGAGGTGCATTGGTCATGGTAAATTCTCCCTCGGTGTACCCGAACAGGTACCGGAGTGTGGCGACTAGGGGATATTTTCACAGGAACTTCATTACAGTATTAAGGTAAGCCTACTTGTGACACTAATAAACAATTGTTTTTAGTCACTTCTTCACGTTTGATGCATCCATGCTTTAATCTTGTACAATTGTTCAAATGAACCAGATAGTTAACATCAGAGAGTCATAGAGGTTTACAGCATGAAAACAAGCCCTATGGCCCAACTTGTCCATGTTGCCCCTTTTTTTAAACCCCTAAGTTAGTCCCAATTGCCCGTGTTTGACCCATATCCCTCTATACCCATCGTACCCATGTGACTATGTAAATGCTTTTTAAAAGACAAAATTATACCTGCCTCTACTACTACATCTGGTGGCTTGTCCAGACACTCACCACCCTTTGTGTGAAAAAAATTGCCCCTCTGGACTCTTTTGTATTTCTCCCCTCTCGCCTTAAACTTATGCCCTCAAGTTTTAGACTCCCCTAACTTTGGGAAAAGATATTGACTATCTAGCTGATCTGTGCCCCTCATTGATCTTATAGAGGTCTATAAAATACTCCTCAGCCTCCTGCGCTCCAGAGAAAAAAGCCCCAGTCTATCCAGCCTCTCCTTATAACTCAAACCATTAAGTCCCAGTAGCATCCTAGTAAATCTTTTCTGAACTCTTTCTACTTTAATAGTTTCCTTTCTATAATAAGGTGACCAGAATTGCACACAGTATTCCAAGCGTCTCATACAACTCCTGTATTCAGTGTTCTGATCAATGAAACCAAGCATGCCGAGTGCTGCCATCATCACCCTGTCCATCTGTGACTCCACTTTCAAGGAACTATGAACCTGTACCCCTAAATCACTTTGTTCTATAACTCTCCCCAACTGCCATTATCTGAGTAAGTACTGCCCTGTTTCAGTCTACCAAAATGCATCACCTCGCATTTATCTATATTTCTTGAATAACTTTTTTGTTTCTGTCTTCACAGAGGAAGACGTGAATAATTTGCTGGGTGTTAGCGATGGAAAGGTGGTAGGACTGGAGGGTCTTAATGACATTACTGTTACTAGAGAGGTGGTGCTCGACAGACTGGAGGGGCTGATTGTGGACAAGTCCCCAGGACCGGATGGAATGCATCCGAGGGTTCTGAAAGAAATGGCGGAGGTTATAGTGGATGCCTTGGTGGTTATTTTCCAGACGTCGCTGGATTCCGGGGAAGTGCAGGAAGATTGGAAAACGGCTAATGTTACGCCGTTGTTTAAGAAGGGTGCCAGGCAAAAGGCGGGGAATTATAGGCCGGTTAGTTTAACGTCTGTGGTAGGTAAAATGTTAGAATCCGTCATCAAGGAGGAAATTGCGAGGCATCTTGAAGGGAATTGCTTGATAGGGCAGACGCAACACGGTTTCATTAAAGGGAAGTCGTGTCTGACAAATTTACTGGAGTTCTATGAGGATGTGTCTAGGGCAGTGGATAGAGGAGAGCCGGTGGATGTGGTGTTTCTTGATTTTCAGAAGGCGTTTGACAAGGTACCTCACAAGAGGTTATTGCAGAAGGTCGAGGGACATGGAGTTGGGGGTAGGGTGTTAGCGTGGATAGAGGATTGGTTGTCAAATAGGAGGCAGAGAGTGGGGGTCAATGGGTGCTATTCGGATTGGCGGTTGGTGACTAGTGGGGTGCCCCAGGGGTCGGTGCTGGGGCCTCAGCTATTTACCATTTATATAGATGATCTGGAGGAGGGAACCGAGTGCAGGGTGTCGAAATTTGCTGATGACACCAAGATTGGGGGAAAGGCAAATTGTGCGGAGGGTGTGGAGAGTCTGCAGAATGATCTAGATAGGCTGGGCGAATGGGCCAGGAAATGGCAAATGGAATTTAATGTTGGCAAGTGTGAGGTGGTCCACTTTGGTAGGAAGAATGGCAGGAAGGACTATTACTTACGTGGCGAAAAGCTGCAGCAGGCGATGGTGCAGAGGGACCTCGGGGTCCTTGTGCATGAGTCGCAAAAACCCAGCTTGCAGGTGCAGCAGGTGGTCAGGAAGGCAAATGGGATGCTGGCCTTCATAGCGAAGGGGATTGAATATAAAAGTAGGGAGGTCTTGCTGCAGCTGTATAGGGCATTGGTGAGGCCGCAGCTAGAGTACTGTGTGCAGTTTTGGGCGCCGCACCTGCGCAAGGATATTTTGGCCCTGGAGGGAGTGCAGAGGAGGTTTACTAGGCTGATACTGGAGTTGAGGGGATTGAGCTATGAGGAGAGGCTGAATAAACTAGGCTTGTACTCGTTAGAGTTTAGAAGAATGAGGGGAGATCTCATTGAGACGTATAAGATGATGAATGGGATGGATAGGATAGAGGTGGAGAGACTCTTCCCGCTCAAAAAAGACAGTAGGACTAGGGGGCACAGCCTCAAGATAAAGGGGAGGCGGTTTAGAACGGAGTTGAGGAGGAACTTCTTCACTCAAAGGGTGGTGAATCTCTGGAATTCTCTGCCCGTTGAAGTGGTGGAGGCTGCCTCGCTAAATATTTTTAAGAAGCGGGTTGATGGGTTCTTGATAAGAGAGGGGATTAAGGGTTATGGGGAGAGGGCGGGAAAGTGGAACTGAGCCACAACAGATCAGCCATGATCTTATTGAATGGCGGGGCAGGCTTGAAGGGCTAGATGGCCTACTCCTGCTCCTATTTCTTATGTTCTTATGTTCTTATGTCTTCTGTCATCAAGCCAATTTTGTATCCATTTAGCTACCTCACCCTGGATCCCGTGAGATTTAATCTGATGCAACAACTTACCATGTGGTACCTTGTCAAAGGCCTTGCTAAAGTCCGTGCAATCAGCATCAACTCAATTTCCCTCATGTACCTTCTTGGTTACCACCTCAAAAAACTCAATCAAATTTGTGAGACGTGATTTTCCATTCACAAGGCTATGCTTACTGTTCCTAATCAGTCCTTGCGTGCGTCTCAAAATACCTTCTGACAACTTACCCACTATGTGAGACTCACTGGCCTGCAGTTTTCCTTGCAGCCCTTCTTAAACACAGACGCAACATTTGCCACCCTCCAATCTTCAGGCACCTCACCTGTGACTGTTGATGATTCAAATATTTCTACTGGGGACCTGCAATTTCCTCCCTAACCTCCCAATGTCCTGGGATGCACTTCATCAGGTCCTAGGGATTTATCTACCTTGATGTGCTTTAAGATTTCCAGCACCACCACCTCTGTGATATGAAGTGGTGAAGTGGTGGAGGCTGCCTCGCTAAATATTTTTAAGACGCGGGTTGATGGGTTTTTGAAAAGCGAGGGGATTAAGGGTTATGGGGAGAGGGCGGGAAAGTGGAACTGAGACACGACAGATCAGCCATGATCTCATTGAATGGCAGGGCAGGCTCGAAGGGCTGGATGGCCTACTCTTGCTCCTATTTCTTATGTTCTTACTATGTTCTTATATGTACCCTCTTCAAGACATCACTGTTTATTTCCCCAAGTTCCCTGACACCCAAGCCTTTCTTAACAAAGAATACTGATGAGAAATATTCATTTAGGATCTTGTCCATCTCTTGTGGATCCGCGCATAGCTGACCTTGTTGATCCTTAAAAGGCCCTACTCTCTCCCTAGTAGAACTAAACTGGTAGAATTAAAAAATTAAATTTTTGTAGTGTACATTGCTGTGACTCCAATCTAAATATATAGAAGAAAATCTGCCCACATTTATGAGTTTCCGTCCATTGTCAACACAGCATGAAGGAAAGGGGAATTAATAAATGACATTACATGCATTGTTGTGTGTATACTTGCAGTTGGATGAGCATCTTTGTGTTAACATGCCCCTTTCTGTGTATTCAGTGTCCCACTGGAGTCATTAATTATTTCCGTTCATAAAAATGTATTTAATACAGCAGTTTCCCACAGAGATGCAATACCTATAGAAACTGCTCTACACACCAGGAAAGTTGCAGGTTCAAACCTTTGTCTGTACTGATCTTGGGACAGATATAAATTTGAGCAGTGAATAGCACTTGCCACTGTGAAGCCTGGAAAAGGAAGTTTAATTATAATGTAAGGATGTTATGTGAGTGCCCGCAGATCCCTTGGCATGATGATAGTTTTTAAGGTTTATTGGTTCCCCAAAGAACAGTAAGGCAATAAGGAAAGAACAAAACTTTCATTTGTATAGCACCTTTCACAACCTCAGGACTTTCCAAAGAATTTTTACATTGTAATGTAGTGATGTAGGCAGCTTGGCTATTGGTGCCCACAAATGCCCATATACATTATGATAATGACCAACTTACCCCTGTTTGTTAACATTGATTGAGGGATAAGTATTGATCAAGGCCACGTCCCTGGGCCACATCCCTGGTTCTTCTTTGAGATGGTGCCACCTACCTGAATGGACGACAGGGCCTTAGTTTGATGTCTCATTGACAAGGCAGCATTTCCAAAGTGCAACATGCACTTTGTACTGTACTGAAGCCTCAGCTTAGACTATAAGACAAAGGAGCAGAATTAGTCCACTCTGCCCATTGAGTCTGCTCCGCCGTTCAATCATGGCTGATAAGTTTCTCAACTCCACTCTCCCGCCTATTCCTCATAGCCTTTGATCTCCTTAACAATCAAGAACCCAGCTATCTGCCTTAAATGTACTCAATGACCTGGCCTCCACAGCCTTCTGTGGCAATGGATTCCCCACCCTCTGGCTGAAGAAATTCTTCCCCAACTCGTTTCTAAAAGGTTGTCCCTTTACTTTGAGGCTGTTTCCTCAGCCTAGTCTCTCCTACTAATGGAAACATCTTACCCACGTCCACTGTATAAGAACATAAGAAATAGGAGCAGGAGTAGGCCATCTGGCCCTTCGAGCCTGCCCCGCCATTCAATAAGATCATAGCTGATCTGTCGTGGCTCAGTTCCACATTCCCGCCCTCTCCCCATAACCCTTAATCCCCTCTCTTATCAAAAACCCATCCACCCGCTTCTTAAAAATATTTAGCGAGGCAGCCTCCACCACTTCAACGGGCAGAGAATTCCAGAGATTCGCCACCCTTTGAGTGAAGAAGTTCTTCCTCAACTCCGTTCTAAACCGCCCCCCCCCCCTTTATCTTGAGGCTGTGCCCCCTAGTCCTACTGTCTATTTTGAGCGGGAAGAGTCTCTCCACCTCTATCCTATCCATCCCATTCATCATCTTATATGTCTCAATGAGATCTCCCCTCATTCTTCTAAACTCTAACGAGTACAAGCCTAGTTTATTCAGCCTCTCCTCATAGCTCAACCCCCTCAACTCCGGCATCAGCCTAGTAAACCTCCTCTGCACTCCCTCCAAGGCCAAAATATCCTTGCGTAAGTACGGCGCCCAAAACTGCACACAGTACTCCAGCTGTGGCCTCACCAATGCCCTATATAGCCGCAGCAAGACCTCCCTACTTTTATATTCAATCCCCCTCGCTATGAAGGCCAGCATCCCATTAGCCTTCTGGTGTTATGTAATGAGGCGGGTAGAATCAGGGACGTTGCGGTGAAGGATCCTCTTGGGGAGAGTGATCATTGTATGGTGGAGTTTCTGGTGCAGATGGAGGACGACAAAGTGGGTTCCCGGACACGCGTCCTTTGTTTGAACAGAGGGGAGTACGGTAGGATGAGAGAGGAATTGGCGAATGTGGACTGGGGGAGCGCGTTGGAAGGTAGGTCTGCTGAGGAGCAGTGGAGGATTTTTAAGGAGATCTTTCTTGGTGCTCAGCAGAAATTTATTCCGATGGTCAAAAAGGACCGTAGGAGGAGAGGTAATCAGCTGTGGATAACGAAGGAGGTGAAGGAAAGTGTTAAATTAAAAGCGGAGGCGTTTAGAGTAGCTAAGAGTAGTGGGCGAGAAGAGGATTGGGAGAGGTTTAAATGTCAACAAAGATTGACAAAGAAATTGATAAAGAAGGGTAGGATAAACTATGAAGCTGGGCTAGCGCTTAATATAAAAAAGGATAGCAAGAGTTTTTATAAAAAGGAAGAGGCTGGCTAGGGTGAACATTGGACCCTTAGAGGATGAGAAGGGGGACTTAGTGGTAGGGGATGGGGAAATGGCTGAGGTCTTGAATAACTTTTTTGTTTCGGTATTCACGGAGGAGGATGTGAATAATTTGCCGGGTGTTAGAGATGGAAAGGTGGTAGGACTGGAGGGTCTCGATGACATTACTGTTACTAGAGAGGTGGTGCTCGACAGACTGGAGGGACTGATTGTGGACAAGTCCCCAGGACCGGATGGAATGCATCCGAGGGTTCTGAAAGAAATGGCGAAGGTGATAGTGGATGCCTTGTTGGTTATTTTCCAGATATTCTGTAAGTTTCAATGATATCCCCCCCACCCGTCCTTCTAATCTACATCGAGTACAGACTCAGAGTCCTCAAATGCTCCTCATATGTCAAGTTTTTCATTTTCAGGATCAGTCGTATGAAGCTCCTCTGGACCTCTCCAGGTCCAGAGGAGCTTCCTTCCAGATCCTTCCTTCGATACGGGGCCCAAAATTGTTCTCAATTTTCCAAATGTGGTTTGACCAAAGCCTTATAAAGCCTCATCAACACGCTCCTGCTTTTGTATTCTCGTCCTCTTGAAATGAATGCTAACATTGCATGATTGACTTACACGCTGAAGACACAACCTGTGTGTTAGCTGACAGGAAAGGAATCTAAAAGGTACATAAATATTCTTGTGCGTAATAAGTCAGGGTCAGTATCTTATGGAGGTGATAGGAGTCTCAGCCAGCCGAAGAGCAGATGAGAACCCCATGTCACCTTTTCCCATGCAGGCCTACTGCATCATGTCTCACTTGGGGAAAGCCCTTCCCCGGAATCAAGGACCCTGGGGTCAGAAGCTTCTGAGAGTTGTTGGCCAATCATTTCTGTTGAACGGCAGTGCCACCTGAGAGGCGGTGGCTGTTGCCGATCCAGCACTGGGATATTAGTTGGGACGCCAGGCCACAGCTGAGTGAGGCCAGTGAAGGTTTTGTGGAGTGGGAGTCTTATGCCAGGGTGAGGATTGGGATCAAAGTTTTAAAGTTAAAATTTAATTATTAGTGTCACAAGCTGGCTTACATTGACACTGCAATGAAGTTACTCTGAAAATCCCCTAGGCGCCACACTCAGGTGCCCATTCGGGTACACTGAGGGAGAATTTAGCGTGGCCAGTGCACCTAACCAGCATGTTTTTCGGACTGTGGAAGGAAACCGGGGCACCCTGAGGAAACCCACGCAGACACGGGGAGAATGTACAGACTCTAAACAGTGAGCCAAGCCGGGGATCAAACCTGGGTCCCTGGCGCTGTGAGGCAGCAGTGCTAACCGCTGTGCCACCATGCCACCCAGCTTAGCACTCGCACAGAAAGAGGGTGGCTTTCAGTGGGCTGAAAGTGGTTCCTTCCTTCTGACATTTGAATGAGTGATTCCCCCTTCCCCCTCTACCCTGAGACCAGCCTAGGATTGAACCGTGGTCAATTTTCCTCTCATCTAGGGCATAAAGGGAAATTGTAGTGTCCAAGTATTGCTCTGGATGAGATTACCAAATCAGACACTGAAAAGATTGCTAAAAGTTATACATCAGTTATTTCCAATGGTTTGCCTTTAAATATTTTCTTTAGCGTGTTCTGACTTGTTCCTTTGTCAGACCATGTTTTAAAAGTAAAGTGACCTTGATTAATTTTACTTTGTTTCTCATCTTAAATAGCCCACTTAATTAAACTGGTGGGCCAGAGCTATATTAGTTACTAAACAGTTTGAGCTGTAAGTGCTCAAAGTTCCTTCTACTTTGAATGGGTGCCAAACCTGCTGGACCCATAAAGAGTCTGTTCCAGTACGTTGATTGAAGTTTTCTGCAGCTTTTATATCTTACATTCTCACCTCGTGTAATAGTAGCTTCTGCAATCTTAACTAGGTGGGGCAGCACGGTGGCACAGTGGTTAGCACTGCTGCCTCACAGCGCCAGGGACCCGGGTTCAATTCCTGGTTTGGGTCACTGTATGGAGTTTGCACGTTCTCCCCGTATCTGCGTGGGTTTCCTCTGGGTGCTCTGGTTCCCTTCCACAGTCCGAAAGACATGCTAGTTAGGTGCATTGGCCGTGCTAAATTCTCCCTCAGTGTACCTGAACTTTGATGTAATTTATTATTGTCACATGTATTGGAATACATTGAAAAGTATTGGTCCTCGCGCGCTATACAGACAAAGCATACCGTTTTTAGAGAAGGGAAGGAGAGAGTGAAGAATGTAGTGTTACAGTCATAGCTAGGGTGTAGAGAAAGATCAACTTAACACAAGGTAGATCCATTCAGAAGTTTGGCAGCAGGGAGAAGAACCAAATCTGTAAGAAATTGAATTAGAATCTTGTTAGAGAGTTAGAATGAAATTTTAAAAGCACAGAGCGAGAGTAGAAGATAGCGTTAGAAGGTATGCTGGGCACAGCTTGCAAGAAGCCACCTCGCTCTGGCACCATCTTGGAAAAAGAAATAGGCGCTGGTCTATGGCGACTAGGGGATTTTCATTGTAACTTCATTGCAGTACCATTGTATGCTGACTTGTGACTGATAAATAAACTTTTAAACTTTTGTTTACAAATGTGGCTTACATTGAGCTGTGTAAAAGACCTCAGGTTGGATATTTCAATGCTCATGACAGGAAACTTCGGAATAAATTGTATATTCCTTCTTGCTGCACGCAAGCACATTGTGTGTGTCTTATCTCTTGCTCGCTATCTCACGTTTGATGCACTCAGAGAAACATGAGAAACAAAATGTACATAGCGGGGAAAAGTGGAATTCTCAATTTATGATCAAGTGCTTTTCAAACCCAACTCTCATTCTTACGTCAATTTCATTCTGATTTGTAAAATTTGCATTCTTGCTTTCAAGCCCCTCTGTGGCCTCCTCCCTCATTATTGAGTGGCACGGCAACACAGTGGGTAGCACTGCTGCCTCACAGCGCCAGGGACCTGGATTCAGTTCCCAGCTTGGGTCACTGTGTGTGTGGGGTTTGCACGTTCTCCCCGTGTCTGCATGGGTTTCCTCCCACACTCCAAAGATGTGCGAGCTAGATGGATTGGCCATACTAAATTGCCCCTTAGTGTCAGGTGGACTAGCTAGGATAAATGCATGGGGTTATGGGGATAGGGCTGGGTGGGATTGTGGTTGGTGCAGATGCGATGGGCCAAACGGCCGCCTTCTGCACTGTAGGATTCTGTGATATGCAAATTCCCTGCAACCCTCAGACTTTTGCACACCACCAGTTCTGGCCTCCTGCTCGTCCCCTCATCATTCTGCCAAGGGAGGTTGTGTTTTCGGCTGCCATGGCCCCAAGCTCTCGAGTTCCCTCCCTGAACCTCTTTATCATTTATGCCTACTTCTTCTTCCCCTGCCTGCCTTGCTCTATGAAAGGAGAGGTATGTTTCATCTTGTCTTTGTGTTAATGAGTACAAGAATGCTAAATTTCAAACAATCACAATTTAAACCACAGAAGAAAAGCGTGCTCAATAAGTCGGCAGAGAATATTTACTAGGATGCTGCCGGGACTTGATGGTTTGAGTCATAAGGAGAGGCTGAATAGACTGGGAATTTTTTCTCTGGAGCGTAGAAAGCTGAGGGGTGATCTTATAGAGGTCTATAAAATAATGAGGGGCACAGATCAGCTAGATAGTCAATACCTTTTCCCAAAGATAGGAGTGTCTAAAACTAGAGGGCATAGGATTAAGGTGAAAGGGGAGAGATACAAAAATGTCCTGAGGGGCAATTTTTTCACACACACGGTGGTGAGTGTCTGGAACAAGCTGCCAGAGGTAGTAGTAGAGGGGTACAATCTTGTCTTTTAAAAAGCATTTAGACAGTTACATGGGTAAGATGGGCATAGAGGGATATGGGCCAAATGTGGGCAATTGGGACTAGTTTCAGGATTAAAAAAAAAGTGGCAGCATGGCCATGTTGGGCTAAAGGGCCTGTTTCCATGATTTAAACCTCTGTGACTCTGCAAGTCGACTTTGGTTGGCCGAGGTGTTGCCATGGGGGAATTAAGAGGAACTATAGGCTCTCCCGAACTCCCGGGTAATTCAAATTAGGCTCAAGGCTTGAATGTATTCCTTTTGTTTACAGAAAATGGGTTCTTGAGTAAGGTCGCTTCCAGTAAGTATGTTGCACATGTTGCAAACTCAGCTTAACCTTAAATTGGTTGTTAGTGTAGCAATTAGCATACTCAGGATTGCTCAGCAAATGCTTCCTAATTCCCCAATTGCATCTAATAGCAGATGTTTTGTTCAGGGATTTGCACATGTAGGAGTACAGTCTGTATCCTGCCTATTGAAAACAACCAAATGTACTTGCTGTTTGACTTCATCAGGCAGTCAAAGAACACAGAAAATTACAGCACAGGAACAGGCCCTTCAGTACTCCAAGCCGACCATGCTGCCGGACTGAACTAAAACCCCCAATCCTTCTGGGGACCATATCCCTCTATTCCCATCCTATTCATTTATTTGTCCAGACACGTTAATACTCACTATTTTATCTGTTTCCACTAACTTGCCGGGCAGCGATATCCACCACCTTCTGTGTAAAAAAAACTTGCCTCTTACATCTTCTTTAAACCTTGCCCCTCTCACCTTAAGCTTACGCCACCTAGTAATTGTTTCTTCCACCCTGGGAAAAAGCTTCCGACTATCCACTCTGCCCATGCCCCTCAAAATCTTGTAGACTTCTATCAGGTCACCTCTCAACCTCTGTCATTCCAGTGAGAACAAACCAAGTTTATCCAACCTCTCCTCGTAGCTAATGCCCTCCATACCAGGCAACATCCTGGTAAATCTTTTCTCTCCAAAGCCTCCACATCCTTCTGATAGTGTGGCAATCAGAATTGAACACTATATTCCAAGTGCAGCCTAACTAAACTCTATATAAAGCTGCAACATGACTTGCCAATTTTTAAACTCCATGCCCCGGCCGATGAAGGCAAGCATGCCGTATGCTTTCTTGACTACCTTCTCCACCTGTGTTGCCACTTTCAGTGACCTATGTACCTGTACACCCAGATCCGTCTAACTGTCAATACTCTTAAGACTTCTGCCATTTACTGTAAATTTCCTATCTGTATTAGACCTTCCAAAATGCATTACCTCACATTTATCCGGATTAAACTCTGTCTGTCATCTCTCCGCCCAAGTCTTCAACTGATCTATATCCTGCTGTATCCTCTGATGGTCCTCATCGCTATCCGCAAATCCACCAACCTTTGTGTCGCCTGCAAACTTACTAATCAAACCAGTTACATTTTCCTCTAAATCAAGACATTATGATGTATGGCTGTGTACCTGGTCTCGCCTCAGCACTGACATTCATACGAGATGTTGCTCAATCATGTGTTGGGCAGAATGTTTTTTTGCACTGTCGGCAGCATCCTGTTAGTGGAAAATACCACTCGCAGAACCACTGCATACCAGCACCGTGAAACCTGGTGTCCAAATTTTTGAGATACTTTGCCATTCCTGTGTAATTTGAGAGGGGTGGGGAGCTTTTCAGCTTGAGATGTGGCAGCCTTTGACTCAGTTGAAGGTTTGCATGATGCACAGCTAACAGTACTCTGCCCGGGATAATCATTGTCCCACACTCAACAAGAAGCTTTGGAAAGATGCCTGTCTTTTCAGTACTACTGAAGCACTGCATTACTGAATGCCACAGCACTATATAATTGCAAGTGTAATTTTTTTCTCCCAGCTCACTGTTTATATTCTGAGGGCTTAGTGCTTTAGGGTAACTGACTTTGTTGAAGTGTGGTTTAGTTCTAAATGCATTGGTTCTGTTCTTATGCACGGTGCCTTTGTAACGGTCAACACCTGCCAGACGAAGTTTTTAACCATTTTCCACATAGGCAAGAATGTTGTGCGTTCAAGTCTATCTGCAGGAGTTGAGCAGATATTCTAGGCTACCGTCCCCTGGAGCTCTCGGCACCTCCCCCTGGAGCACCCATCCCACTCGGAGCCCCCGGCCCGACCCCCACCCGGAGTCCCTGCAGCCCCCCGACCCACCTCCCACTCTGACCGACCTCCCACCCCCGTCCCCCAGAACCGTCCCCATTGGAACCCCTAACCTCTTCAGGGACCCCCTGCACCCTGGAACCTACCCTCCTGGAGCCCCGCCCCTTGGAACACCCGCCCTCCTGGGACCCCGCCCTTGCCCTTCCCAGAGGCCCTACCCTTGCCCTCCCCAGAGGCCCTACCCTTGCCCTCCCCAGAGGCCCCTGCCATTGCCCCCCCCCCCCCCCCCTCCCCGAGCCCCGGTCCTTGCACCCCCCCAAAAGAGCCCCCACCCCGGGGGCCCCAGCGCCAGGTGTACAGGTACGCAGGTGACTGAAAGTGGCAACGCAAGTGGAGAAGGTAGTCAGGAAGGCATATGGCATGCTTGCGTTCATCAGCTGGGACATTGAGTTTAAAAATTGGAAGTCATGTTACAGCGTTACAGAAGCTTAGTTAGACTGTACTTGGAATATAGTGTTCAATTCTGGTCACCCCACTGCCAGAAGGATGTGGAGGCTTTGGAGAGAGTACAGAAAAGATTTACCAGGATGTTGCCTGGAACGGAGGGCATTAGCTATGAGGAGAAGTTAGAAAAACTTGATTTGTTCTCAGAGGAACAACGGAAATTGAGGGACAACCTGCTAGAAGTCTACAAGATTGTTAGGGACATGGACAGAGTGGATAATCAGAAGCTTTTTCCCAGGGTGGAAGAGTCAATTAGTAGGGGGCACAGGTTTAAGGTGTGAGCAACCTTGTTTAAAGGAGATGTACAAGGCATGTTTTTTACATAGAGAGTAGTGGGTGCCTGGAACTCCCTCTCGGGGGAGGTAGTGGAAGCAGATATGATGGTGAGTTTTAAGAGGCGTCTGGACAAATACAAGAGGATGGGAATAGAGGGATATGGTCCCTGGAAGGATAGGGGGTTTTACTTACGTCAGGCAGCATGGTCAGTGCAGTTTTGGAGGGCCAAAGGACCTGCTATTGTGCCGTAATTTTCTTTCTTCTTTGGTCTTTGTTATTAGCACACATAGGATTGCTCAGCTGGTGCTTTGCAATTCTTCAATTGCATCTAATAGAAGATGTTTTGTTTTGGGATTTGCAAGTGTAGGAGTACAGTCTGTACGTGATTAAAAACAACCAAATGTACTTGCAGTTTGATTTCATCAGGCAGACATTATGCTGTACGGCTGTGTACCTGGCCTCATCTCAGCACTGACATTCATACGAGATGTTGCTCAATTGTGTGTTGGGCAGAATGTTTTTTTTGGACTGTCGGCAGCATCCTGTTAGTGGAAAATACCACTCGCAGAGCTACTGCATACCAGCATCGTGAAACCTGGTGTCCAAATTTTTGAGATACTTTGCCATTCCTGTGTAATTTGAGAGGGGTGGGGAGCTTTTCAGCTCGAGATGTGGCAGTCTTTGGCTCAGTTGCAGGTTTGCATGATACACAGCTGACAGTGCATAAAAGCAAATTACTGCGGATGCTGGAATCTGAAACCAAAATAGAAAATGCTGGAACATCTCAGCAGGCCTGGCAACACCTGTAAAGTGAGAAAAACCTTTTTTCTCTCTCCTTAGATGCTGCCAGACCTGCTGAAGTTTTCCAGCATTTTCTCTTTTGGTCTCAGCTAACAGTTGTCTGCCTGAGATATGATGTAGAGATGCTGGTGTTGACTGGGGTAAACACACTAAGAAGTCTCACAACACCAGGTTAAAGTCCAACCAGTTTATTTGATAGTAATCCCACAAGCTTTTGGAAACGGTGTCCCTTCGTCAGGTGTGCAGAAGATTCTGATCAGAGAAGGGCATATGAAGTCACACACAGTTTACAGAATACTGATTAGAATGTGAGTCTTTACAGCTAACCTGCTATTCAACTCTTAAGGATGCAGACAATATGAGTGGAGGTAGCATTAGCACAGGTTAAAGAGATGTGTATTGTCTCCAGACAGGACAGTAAGTGAGATTTTACAAGCCCAGGTAAGTCATGGGGGTTACAGATAGTGCAACATGAACCCCAGTTCCCGGTTGAGACCGTCCTTTCAGCACACCTGACGAAGGGACACCGTTTCCAAAAGCTTGTGGGATTACTATCAAATAAACTGGTTGGACTTTAACCTGGTATTGTGAGACTTCTTACTCTGCCTGAGATGGCCATTGTCCCACACTCAGCAAAAAGCTTTCGAAAGATGCCTGTCTTTTCAGTACTAAAGCACTGTATTACCAAATGCCATAGCACGATATAAATGCAAGTTGTAACTCCCCCTCCCGCCCCCCCCAACCCCCCAAGCTTATTGTTTATATTCTGAGGGCTTAGGGTAACTGACTTTGATGACGTGTGATTTAGTTTAAACCCTACATTGGTTCTGTTCATATGTTTTGCATGATGCCCTTGTAATAGTCAACATCAGTAAAAAGTCTGACAACACCAGGTTTTAGTCCAACCTATTTATTTGATAATATACTCGCAAGCTTTCGGGTTAGCCCCTTCGTCAGGTGAATGGAGAGTTCTGGCCTCAGACAGAGCATATAAAGCACAGACAGTTTAGAGATTACTGATTATCTAAACTGTCTGTGCTTTATATGCTCTGTCTGAGGCCAGAACTCTCCATTCACCTGACGAAGGGGCTAACCCGAAAGCTTGCGAGTATATTATCAAATAAATAGGTTGGACTAAAACCTGGTGTTGTCAGACTTTTTACTGTGTTTACGCCAGTCCAACGCCGGCATACCCACATCATAGTCAACATCAGTCAGGCGAAGTGTTTAACCATTTTCCATCCAGGCAAGAATGTTATGCGTTCAAGTCGTACTGCAGGAATTCAGCAGATAATCAAGACTACTGTCCGCAGAGACCCCGCCCACTTGCCCCCACCCTCAGAGCCAAGTGTACAGATACACAGGTCGCTGAAAGTGGCAATGCAGGTAGAGAAGGTAGTCAGGAAGGTATATGGCACACTTGCCTTCATCGGCCGGGCATCGACGTTAAGAATTGGCAAGTCATGTTGCAGCTTTATAGAACCTGAGGCTGCACTTGGAATATAGTGTTCAGTTCTGGTCGCCACACTACCAGAAGGATGTGGAGGCTATGGAGAGAGTGCACGAAAGATTTACCAGGATGTTGCCTGGTATGGAGGGCGTTAGCTATGAAGAGAGGAGGGAGAAACTTGGTTTGTTCTCACTGAAACGACGGAGATTAAGGAACAACCTGCCAGAAGTCTACAAGATTATGAGAGGCATGGGCAGAGTGGATAGTCAGAATCTTTTTCCCAAGGTGGAAGAATCAATTACTAGGGGCATAGGTTTAAGAGGCAAGGGGCATGGTTGAAAAGAGATGTATGAGGCAAATTTTTTTTATACAAAAGGTGGTGAGTGCCTGGAACCCGCTGCCTGGGGAGGTAGTGAAAGCAGACATGACAGTGAATTTTAAGGGGCATCTGGACAAATACATGAATAGAATGGGAATAGAGGGACATGGTCCTTGGAAAGGCAGGGGGTTTTAGTTCAGTCGGGCAGGTGCACGTTTGGAGGACCGAAGGGCCTGTTCCTGTGCTGTAATTTTCTTTGTTCTTTGTTATTAGCATACTCAGGATTGCTCAGCAAGTGCTTCAAAATTCTTCAGTTACATCTAAGAGCAGATGTTTTGGGATTTGCAAGTGTAGGAGTACAGTCTGTACCCTACCTATTGAAAAGAACCAAATGTACTTGCAGTTTGATTTCATCAGGTAGACATTATGCTGTACGGCTGTGTACCTGGCCTCATCTCAGCACTGACATTCATACGAGATGTTGCTCAACTGTGTGTTGGGCAGAATGTTTTTTTTGGACTGTCGGCAGCATCCTGTTCGTGGAAAATACCACTCGCAGAGCCACTGCATACCAGCATCGTGAAACCTGGTGTCCAAATTTTTGAGATACTTTGCCATTCCTATGTAATTTGAGAGGGGTGGGAAGCTCGAGATGTGGCAGTCTTTGGCTCAGTTGCAGGTTTGCATGATACACAGCTGACAGTACATAAAAGCAAATTACTGCGGATGCTGGAATCTGAAACCAAAATAGAAAATGCTGGAAAATCTCAGCAGGTCTGGCAACACCCGTAAAGTGAGAAAAACCTTTTTTCTTCTCTCCTTAGATGCTGCTAGACCTGCTGAAGTTTTCCAGCATTTTCTCTTTTGGTCTCAGCTAACGGTGGTCTGCCTGGTGTAGCCATTGCTCCACACTTAACAAAAAGCTTTGGAAAGATTCACCAAAGCACTGTATTACCAAATGTCATAGCACAATGTAAGTGCAAGTGTAATTTTTGTCCCCCAGCTCACTGTTTATATTCTGAGGGCTTAGTGCTTTAGGATAACTGACTTTGATGATGTATGATTATATTCTAAATCCATTGGTTCTGTTCTTATGTTTTGCATGAAATGTAAATGTGAAGTTATCCATTTTGGCAGGAATAACAGCAAAATGGACTATTATTTAAATGGTAAAAAATTGCAGCGTGCTGCTGTGCAGAGGGACCTGGGTGTCCTTGTGCAGGAATCTCAAGGAGTTGGTTTGCAGGTGCAGCAGGTAATAAAGAAGGCAAATGGAATTTTGTCCTTCATTGCTAGAGGGATGGAGTTTAAAAACAGTGAGATTATGTTGCAGCTGTATAAGGTGCTGGTGAGGCCACACCTGGAGTATTGTGTACAGTTTTGGTCTCTTTACTTGTGAAAGGATACACTGGCACTGGAGGGAGTGCAGAGGAGATTCACTGGTTTGATTCCGGAGTTGAGAGGATTGGCTTATGAGGAGAGAATGAGTAGACTGGGGCTATACTCATTGGAATTCAGAAGAATGAGAGGAGATCTTATAGAAACATATAAGATTATATGTTTATTATAAGATCTTATAGAAACATATGAAGGGAATAGATAAGATAGAAGCAGGGAAGTTGTTTCCACTGGCGGGTGAAACTAGAACTAGGGGGCATGGCCTCAAAATAAGGAGGGGAAACTTCTTCACCCAAAGGGTTGTGAACCTGTGGAATTCCCTGCCCGGTGAAGCAGTTGAGGCTACCTCGTTGAATGTTTTTAAGGCAAAGAAAGATAAATTTTTGAACAGTAAAGGAATTAAGGGTTATGGTGACTGGGCGGGTAAGTGGAGCTGCGTCCACAAAAAGATCAGCCATGATTTTATTGAATGGCAGAGCAGGCTCGAGGGGCCTGATGGCCTACTCCTGTTCCTTGTTCTTATGATGCCCTTGTAACAGTCAACACCAGCCAGGTGAAATTTTTAACCATTTTCCACATAAGCATGAATGTTGTGCGTTCAAACCCCACTGCAGGAGTTGAGCAGATATTCCAGGCTACCGCCTCTGGAGCTCCCTGCCCCTGGAACTACGATCCTTATAATGAGATATTAAATCAAATTTGTTGAGCTGACGTACCCAACTGCTTTATTTGACAAAGGGTAAGAAGTTCTCCTAAAGTCCTGGTCAACATTTTCTTCTTAAAATATATCACCAAAAAAAATCATTTAGCTGTTTGAGGGAATTGTTGACTTCTTTTATTGGATTACTTTATTTATTTTATTAAAAGAGTCCTTTTACTTGTGTCCTGAGTCATTCCTCTCAACCAATATCACTGAAAGAAATAAAAGCAGGTTATCAGATCATTATCGCTGTCTGTGGTAGTTGTGGATACTGCAAAGGCAATGGGCCTTGACAACTTTCTGGCAATAGTACTGAAGACGCGTGTCCCACAATTAGCCGCGCCCCTATCCAAGCTGTTCCAATACAGCTACAACACTGGTACCTACCCAGAAATGTGAAAAATTGCCCAGTATATCCTGTACACAAGAAACGGGACAAATCCAACTTGGCCAATTACCCATCAACCTCCTCTTAGCCATCTACTGATTTGATTTGATTTATTATTGTCACATATTAGTATACAGTGAAAAGTATTGTTCCTTGCACACTATACAAACAAAGCATACCATTCATAGAGAAGGAAAGGAGAGAGCACTGAATGTAGTATAAGATAATGATAATGAACGTGTAAGATAATGAAAGGGATGGGTAGGCTAGAGGTAGAGAGATTCTTCCCGCTTAGAAAGGATAGCAGGACTAGAGGGCACAGCCTCAAGATAAGAGGGGCGCAGTTTAGATCGGAGTTGAGGAGGAACTTCTTCGCTCAAAGGGTGGTGAATCTCTGGAATTCTCTGCCCATTGAAGTGGTGGAGGCTACCTCGCTAAATATATTTAAGTCACGGATAGATAGGTTTTTGACAGACAAAGGAATTAAGGGTTATGGGGAGAGAGCGGGAAAGTGGAACTGATCCACTTCAGATCAGCCATGATCTTATTGAATGGCGGGGCAGGCTCGAAGGGCTAGATGGCCTACTCCTGCTCCTATTTCTTATGTTCTTAGTGTTACAGTCATAGCTAGGATGTAGAGAAAGATCAACTTAATGCAAAGTAAGTCCATTCAAAAGTCTGACAGCAGCAGGGAAGAAGCTATTCTTGAGTCAGTTGGTACATGACCTCAGACTTTTGTATCTTTTTCCCAACGGAAGAAGCTGAAAGAGAGAACGTCCGGGGCGCTTGAGATCTTTATTCATGCTGGCTGCTTTTCCTAGGCAATGGGAAATGTAGACAGTCAGTGGATGGGAGGCTGGTTTGTGTGATGGACAGGGCTTCATTCTCGATCCTTTGTAGTTTGCTGCGCTATTAAGTGGCACTTGCTCAGTAACAAGCTGCTTGCTGATGCTCTGTTTGGGTTCTGCCAGGGCCACAGCGCTCCTAATCTCATTACAGCATTGTCCCAAACACAGACAAAAGAGAAAAAATTGAGAGGTGAGGTGAGAGTGACTGCCCTTGACCCCAAGGCAGTATTTGTCCGAGTATAGTATCAAATAACCCTGGCAAAATTGATGCAAGTGGGAATTGGGGGGTAACACTTCACTAGTTGCTGTGATTCCTAGCACAAAGAATGTGGTTGTTGGAGGCTACTTTTCTTAGTCCCAGGATATTGCTGAAGGAGTTCCTCAGGGTTGTGTCCTCAGCCCAATCTTCAGATGCTTCGTCAATGACCTCCCCTCCATCATAAGTTCAGAAATGTGAATGTTACTGATGATTGCACAATGTTCAGCACCATTTGCAACTACTCAGCAGCTGTTGTAATTTATCAAGCCTTAGGCAACAAGTGCCAGGCAATGATCAACAAGAGTGAACTGACTGTCTTCCTATGACATTTAATGGCATTATCATCGCTTATATCCTTTGGGTAACCCCAACCAGGAACTCAACTGGACCAGCCATACAAATTCTGTGGCTGCAAGAACAGGTCAGACTAACTCACCAAAGTGTCTACCAATAACAAGGTAGAATGTGATGTAGTACGCTGGACTTTGATTTGATTTGATTTATTATTGTTATATGTATTAGTATACAATGAAAAGTATTGTTTCTTGTGCGCTTTACCGACAGAGCATACCGTACATAGAGAAGGAAAGGGTGCAGAATGTAGTTTTACAGTCATGGCTAGGATATAGAGAAAAATCAACTTAGTATGAGGTAGATCCATTCAAAAGTCTGACAGCAGCAGGGAAGAAGCTGTTCTTGAATTGATCAGTACATGACCTCAGACTTTTGTATCTTTTTCCCAACGGAAGATGGTGGAAGAGAGAATGCCTGTTGCGTGGGGTCCTTGATTATGCTGGCTGCTTTGATGAGGCAGCGGGAATTATAGACAGAGTTGGTGGATGGGAGGCTGGTTTGCGTGATGGATTGAGCTTCACGACCTTTTGACGTGCCTCAATGATTGTAGATCCAATATTCACGAACCCTGGCACAATCCTGGGCAAAGCAACCCGCTTGATTGACACCACATCCACAAACATTCACCAACTGAAACAGTCATTCTCTCTACCACTGATGAATGATGGCGGCAGTGTGTGCACTACGGCGATTCGTTGAGCTTCTTTCGACAGCGACTTCTAAACTCATGACTTCTGCCACTTAGAAGGATGAGCAGCTGACACGTGGGCACAGTAGCAACAGCAAGTCCCTCTCCAAGCCACACGCAATCCTGACTTGGACCCATATCATTATTCCTTCACTGTCACAGGATCAAAAATCCTGGAATTTCCTTCCTAACAACATTGAAATAACAAGACAAGTGAAGGCGTCAGAGAGGGTGCAGAAAGTATTCACGGGAATGGTTCCAGAGATGAGGAAGTTCAGTTACAAAGACAGATTAGAACAGTTTTCCTTGGAGAAACAAAGGTTGAAAATAGATTTGATAGAGATAATTAAAATAATGATGGGGCTGGGCAGGAAAGATAAGGGAAATAAGTGGAAGGATCAAGAATGAGCGGTCACAGGTTTAAAGCAATTAGTAAGAGAAGCAAGCATGATGTGCAGTTTCATGTAACGAGTGGCTCAGGTTTGGGACTCCCTGAGAGTGTGGCAGAGGCAGGTTCAATTAAAGCTGTAAAAGGGGAACTAAACTGTTATCTGAAAAGGAAGAATATGCAGTGCTACAGGGAGTAGGCGAAGGAATGGCTCCAGATAATTTGCTCATTCAGAGATCCAATGTGCAGATCATGGGTGAGATTTTACCGCTTTGCTTGGACGATACTGGAAATTCCTGCCCGAGGTCAGTGGGATTTCCGTTGTCGGACCCCCACCTGTGCTGATTCCATGGTGGACGAGATGGTAGAGTTCCGGCCAGTGGATCAAGGTGGCCTTCTTATGTGCCATAACAGTTCCATGCCATGCACTGTAATAGTGCATGACACGGGTCCCTGACCACCAAATTATCAGGGGCAGTTCGGGATGAGTCCAGTCAGTGACGCCCACATCCCATGACTGAATAAAATATCTGTTTGCCGTGTTCTGATTGGCTGCCGCATTTCCTGCATTACAACATTGGCTTTTGTCCTGAGGTCATGAAAGGCGCTATATAGATGCAAGCCTCTCTTTTTGTGTAACAAGAAAACAGTACTCCAAAAGCCATAAATGTTGGGATGTAGAACATAGAACATAGAACATTACAGCGCAGAACAGGCCCTTCGGCCCACGATGTTGCGCCGACCAGTTAAAAAAAAAACAACAATGACCCACTAACCTAAACCAATCCCTTTTCGTCCATAAACCTGTCCACAGACCTCTTAAACGCCCCCAAACTAGGCGCATTTACAACTGCAGCAGGCAGGGCATTCCAATCCCTCACCACCCTCTGGGTAAAGAACCTACCCCTGACATCTGTCCTATAACTACCCCCCCTTAGTTTAAAGCCATGCCCCCTCGTGCTAGATTTTTCCATCAGAGGAAAAAGGCTATCACTATCCACCCTATCTAAACCTCTAATCATCTTATATGTTTCAATAAGATCCCCTCTTAGCCGCCTTCTTTCCAGCGAAAACAACCCCAAATCCCTCAGCCTCTCCTCATAGGATCTCCCCTCCATACCAGGCAACATCCTGGTAAACCTCCTCTGCACCCTCTCCAAAGCCTCCACATCCTTCCTGTAATGTGGGGACCAGAACTGCCCACAATACTCCAATTGCGGCCGCACCAGAGTTGTGTACAGTTGCAACATAACGCTACGACTCCTAAATTCAATCCCCCTACCAATAAACGCCAAGACACTGTATGCCTTCTTAACAACCTTATCTACTTGATTCCCAACTTTCAGGGATCTATGTACACATACACCTAGATCCCTCTGCTCCTCCACACTATTCAAAGTCTTCCCGTTAGCCCTATACTCAACACATCTGTTATTCCTACCAAAGTGAATTACCTCACACTTCTCCGCATTAAACTCCATCCGCCACCTCTCGGCCCAGCTCTGCAACCTGTCTAAGTCTTCCTGCAAACTATGACACCCTTCCTCACTATCTACCACACCTCCGACTTTGGTGTCATCAGCGTATTGTTGGGATATTTGTTTCTTAAACAGAATAAAAAGAACTTGTTCTTTTTACTGACTTTAACATCCTCAGGTTGCCCACATTTCTGCAGTCAACTGAGATTGTTTTGAACTTGTTCTCTGTTCTCATGTTGACTATGTTGCCAATTTGCCAACAACACTGTGATGAGTAAACAGATGATCTGGTTTTTTACTGCTGTTGGTTGAGAGATGAATGCTGGCTGGATCAGCCCTGCTGGGCTTTGATTTTATGACCTGCAAGGTAACTGAGCTTTGGTGTAACATCCTGACTGAAAGAAGGCACCTCTGATACTGGAATGTCAGCATAGATTCCCATCTTGGATCTATAGAGTGAGGCTTGAACCTATGAGCTCTGACACCGAGCAGATAGAGTCATAGTTTACAGCATGGAAACAGGCCCTCCGGTCCAACTTGTCCATGCCGCCCCTTTTTTTTTAAACCCCTAAGCTAGTCCCAATTGCTTATCCCTCTATACCCATCGTATCCATGTAACTGTCTAAATGCTAATGGTAATAGAAAAAAGCAAAGTTTATTTATTAGTCACAAGCCAGGCTGACATTAACACTGCAATGCAGTTATTGTGAAATTCCTCTAGTCGCCACACTCTGGCACCTGTTCGGGTCAATGTAGCTAACCAGCACGTCTTTCAGACTGTGGGAGAAAACCGGAGCACCTGGAGGAAACCCATACGGAGATGGGGAGAATGTGCAGACTCCGCTTAGGCTGTGATCCGAGCCGGGAATCATCATAGAGTCATAGAATTCCTATAGTGCAGAAGGAAGCCATTTGGCCCGTTGAGTCTGCAACGACAACAATCCCACCCAGGCCCTATCTCCATAACCCCACACATTTACCCTGCTAGCACCCCCTAACACTAAGGGGCAATTTAGCATGGCCAGTCCAACTAACCTGCCCATCTTTGGACTGTGGGAGGAAACCGGAGGAAACCTATACAGACATGGGGAGAACATGCAAACTCCGCACACACACTGACCCAAGCTGAGAATCGAACCCGGGCTCCTGGCACTGTGAGGTAGAAGCGCTAACCGTTGTGTCACACGTAGTGCTCTCACAGCTGATATGTAAAATCAAAAGAAAGGTAAGAAATGTGTTGTTTCCTCTTGCAGGAGCTGGTGAATCTGTTGTTAACTGGCAAAGCTGTCTCCAATGTTTTCAACGACGTCGTCGAACTGGATTCTGGCAACGGCAACATCACAATCCTGAAAGGAATTTCTGGACGCAGTGACATCGGACTGCTATCATTGTTTGAACACTACAGTATCTGCAAGGTATGTGTCCTGAGAGCCAGAGCCTGGGGCTGGCCATTGCGTATTATTGGATAGCTCTGTGATAGCCGTACAGTATGTGTCCGCAGCCCACTGGTTTTGGTGTAGCAAATGGTAAAAATATACCCAGGTGGAGAGATCATAGAATCCCTACAGTGCAGAAGAAGGCCATTTGGCCCGTCGAGTTGGCACTTACCATAATTCCATTCTTGTAACTCCACATGTTTACCCTAGCTAGTACTCCTGAAACTAGGGAGAATTTAGCCTGGCAATCAACTTAACCTGCACATTTTTGGACTGTGGGAGGAAACCAAAGCACCCAGTGGAAACCCACGCAGATAGGTTGGTGACTAGTGGGGTGCCCCAGGGGTCGGTGCTGGGGCCTCAGCTATTTACCATTTATATAGATGATCTGGAGGAGGGAACCGAGTGTAGGGTGTCGAAATTTGCTGATGACACCAAGATTGGGGGAAAGGCAAATTGTGCGGAGGGTGTGGAGAGTCTGCAGAAGGATCTAGATAGGCTGGGCGAATGGGCCAGGAAATGGCAAATGGAATTTAATGTTGGCAAGTGTGAGGTGGTCCACTTTGGTAGGAAGAATGGTAGGAAGGACTATTACTTACGTGGCGAAAAACTGCAGCAGGCGACGGTGCAGAGGGACCTCGGGGTCCTTGTGCATGAGTCGCAAAAACCCAGCCTGCAGGTGCAGCAGGTGGTCAGGAAGGCGAATGGGATGCTGGCCTTCATAGCGAGGGGGATTGAATATAAAAGTAGGGAGGTCTTGCTGCAGCTGTATAGGGCATTGGTGAGGCCGCAGCTGGAGTACTGTGTGCAGTTTTGGGCGCCGCACCTGCGCAAGGATATTTTGGCCTTGGAGGGAGTGCAGAGGAGGTTTACTAGGCTGATACCGGAGTTGAGGGGGTTGAGCTATGAGGAGAGGCTGAATAAACTAGGCTTGTACTCGTTAGAGTTTAGAAGAATGAGGGGAGATCTCATTGAGACGTATAAGATGATGAATGGGATGGATAGGATAGAGGTGGAAAGACTCTTCCCGCTCAAAAAAGACAGTAGGACTAGGGGGCACAGCCTCAAGATAAAGGGGGGGCGGTTCAGAACGGAGTTGAGGAGGAACTTCTTCACTCAAAGGGTGGTGAATCTCTGGAATTCTCTGCCCGTTGAAGTGGTGGAGGCTGCCTCGCTAAATATTTTTAAGAAGCGGGTTGATGGGTTTTTGATAAGAGAAGGGATTAAGGGTTATGGGGAGAGGGCGGGAAAGTGGAACTGAGCCACGACAGATCAGCCATGATCTTATTGAATGGCGGGGCAGGCTCGAAGGGCCAGATGGCCTACTCCTGCTCCTATTTCTTATGTTCTTATGTTCTTATGTTCTTATGATACGGGGTGAACGTGCAGACTCGACACTGACAATGACCCAAGCCGGGAATCTAACCCAGGTCCCTGATGCTGTGAGGCAGCAGTGCAAACCACTGTGCCACCGTGCTGCCCCAAGGCTTTAGTAAGGATGAAGAGGCTTTAGTGAGGATCAAGGTGTTGCCATTCATGAGTTAAGTTTCATCAGAGCCAGCACAATTCATTCACAAAAAGGGCACGGAACAGGGAGCACTGAGTGAACAAATTTCCATGAGGTGAGATACACACTTGATGGGCTGAATGTAGAGATTCTGTGGCCTGGAGTGGAATAAAAATTATTTTTAGGAGGTGCTGAACCCAGATGGTGTATGAGCTTATCAACAAATGACTGATTCCCAGCACCTTCGTCACATCAAAAACAACTTGTCAGCTTAGAAGCCAAGTTTTATGTCGCAGGCCGTTTCCTGTTCCTTTAGCACACCAGTTCCCATCACTGTCTGATGCTGTCGTCAGTTCACCTTTCAATGCTCCATCTGTCAATGGCCATTTTCTCAAATCGCCCACTTACTGCAGTGAAGCCAACAAATCTACATTCAACAGAAAACTCAAAATACCTTTAATTTTCAGTCAGTTTCACATTCCTCAGCCAGGTGAGGAAGCAATGGCGGGACAGGAACAGGAGTCAATTTTATACTGGCTGTTTTATGAATGCCACTCTCTGCCATGCCTCTTATTGGATGCTCTGTGAGCCTGGCTCATTTTTCTGTCCGTTTATGTCCTTAGCCGGCTCCGGTCTCTAAGTAAGTGGTTGCCTGAATTCTAGAAGATGCAACATAGAATGAAGTCCATCGTGCAGATGTTGGTTAAAGCCAGAATCAGACACAGTTGTGAAACTTTAATGAAGGCGTCTTTCTTTCATATTCTGGGTTTACTTGTTACTTCAGTGAGGTACAGAGGGGTGCTAGCATCACTGGTCAGTACTCCCATCAAGAAGGCGATACCTACAGAGAAGGAGAGGAGAAAATCAGAGCAGTAAGGCATAGAATGCAATGGTCAGAGGAGTTTGAAGATATTGTTGTTGCAATCTTTGGATATAGTTCATGTGGGGACACATGACATAGGGAGATTAAGGGAAGGGGATATTAAGCAAAGATTTATGGAGTTGGGGTGGAAACTAAAGGCGAAGTCAGAAAGAGTAATTATATCTGGACTCTTGCCTGTGCCACGGGATAGTTTAGAAAGGAATAGGGAGAGGGAAAGTTTGAACTCGTGGCTGAGGGGATGGTGCAGGAGGGAGGGGTTCAGGTACTTGAGCAATTGGGGCTCATTCTGGGGAAGGTGGGACCTCTATAAGAGGGATGGTCTACACCTTAACCAGAGGGGAATCAATATCCTGGGGGGTAAATTTGCAAAAGCGATGCAGGAAGGTTTAAACTGATTCGGAGGGGGGGAGGGATAGTGAGGAAAGGGGGTGAAAGTGAGGGGGGCATAGTTGGGGAATGCAAGGCACGGCATAGTGGGGGTGGGGCGGAGCAGGGTTTGAAATGCGTGTACTTTAATGCGAGGAGTATTCGCAATAAAGTGGATGAACTTGCAGCGTGGATCAGTACCTGGGACTTTGATGTTGTGGCCATTTCTGAGACATGGATAGAGCAGGGTCAGGAATGGATGTTGCAGGTTCCGGGGTACAAATGCTTTAGTCGGAGTAGAGAAGAAGGTAGAAGGGGGGGTGGGGTAGCATTGCTAGTCAAGGACTGTATCACAGTGTCGGACAGAAAGTTTGATGAGGACTTGTCAGTTGAGGTAGTATGGGCGGAGATTAGAAATAGGAGAGGAGAGGTCACCCTGTTGGGAGTCTTTTATAGACCTCCTAAAAGTTCTAGAGAGGTTGAGGAAAGGATTGCGGAGACAATCCTGGTTAGGAGTGAAAGTAATAGGGTAATTGTTATGGGGGACTTTAACTTTACGAATATTGATTGGAGTTGCTATAGTTCTAGCTCGCTAGAGGGGTCAGTGTTTGTACAAAGCGTGCAGGAAGGTTTTTTGTCTCAGTATGTAGACAGGCCAACTAGAGGTGAGGCTATATTGGATTTGGTGCTGGGAAATGAGCCAGACCAGGTGCTAGACTTGGAAGTTGGTGTGCATTTTGGTGATAGTGACCACAATTCGGTTACGTTCACCTTAGTGATGGGAAGAGATAGGCATGAACCTCGGGTCAGCAATTTTAGCTGGGGTAAGGGCGATTATGAGGCTATCAGGAGTGAATTAGGAAGCATGGATTGGATTAGGGGATTACAGGGACTGGGAACGTCTGAAATGTGGAGTTTTTTCAAGGAGCAACTACTGCGAGTCCTTGATAGGTATGTCCCTGTCAGGCATGGTGGATTTGGTAGATCTAGGGAACCGTGGTGCACTAAAAGAGTTGAGTCGATGGTTAAAAAGAAAAAGGAGGCTTATGTTCGGATGAGATTGGAGGGCTCAGATAGTGCACTAGAAAGCTTTAGATTGGCTAGGAGGGAGTTGAAGAGTGAGTTGAGAAGGGCTAAAAGAGGACATGAGAAGACTTTGGCTGATAGGATTAAGGAGAATCCTAAGGCGTTCTATAGGTATGTCAAGAACAGAAGGTTGGTCAGGCCAAGATTAGGGCCAGTTACAGACAGCAGGGGGAAGTTGTGTGTGGAACCGGAGGAGATTGGAGAAGTATTGAACCAATATTTCTCTTCGGTGTTCACGCAAGGGGACATGAATATAGCTGAGGAGGACATTGGGTTGCAGGGGTGTAAAATAGACAGTATTACGGTTGATAAAGAGGATGTGCTGGAAATTCTTGAGGGGCTGAAAATAGATAAGTCCCCTGGTCCGGATGGGATCTACCCTAGGATTCTCTGGGAGGCTAGAGAGGTGATTGCAGAGCCTCTGGCTCAGATCTTCAGGTCGTCATTGGTCTCTGGTGTAGTCCCGGAGGATTGGAGGATAGCGAATGTTGTCCCATTGTTTAAGAAGGGGAACAGAGACTTTGCCGGGAATTATAGACCGGTGAGTCTTACTTCTGTTGTGGGCAAGGTTTTAGAAAAAATTATTAGGGATAGGATTTATAGTTATTTGGAGTGTAATGAATTGATTAGAAATAGTCAGCATGGTTTTGTAGCGGGTAGGTCATGCCTTACTAACCTTATTGAGTTTTTTGAGAAGGTGACCAAAGAGGTGGATGGGGGTAAGGCAGTTGACGTGGTATACATGGATTTTAGTAAGGCGTTCGATAAGGTTCACCATGGTAGGCTTCTGCAGAAAATGCAGATGTATGGGATTGTGGGTAATCTGGGAAGTTGGATCAGGAATTGGCTATCGGATAGGAGACAGAGGGTGGTGGTGGATGGTAAATATTCATCATGGAGTGCAGTTACGAGTGGTGTGCCTCAGGGATCTGTTTTGGGGCCACTGTTGTTTGTAATTTTTATTAATGATCTGGATGAGGGTATAGTTGGGTGGATTAGTAAATTTGCTGATGACACCAAAGTTGGAGGTGTGGTTGATTGTGAGGAAGGGTGTCATAGTCTGCAGGGAGACTTAGATAGGTTGCAGAGCTGGGCCGAGAGGTGGCGGATGGAATTTAATGCGGAGAAGTGTGAGGTAATTCACTTTGGTAGGAGCAACAGATGTGTCGAGTATAGGGCTAACGGGAGGACTTTGAATAGTGTGGATGAACAGAGGGATCTAGGTGTGTGTGTACATAGATCCCTGAAAGTTGGGAATCAAGTAGATAAGGTTGTCAAGAAGGCGTACGGTGTCCTGGCGTTTATTGGTAGGGGGATTGAATTTAGGAGTCGCAGTGTAATGTTGCAACTGTACACTACTCTAGTGCGGCCGCACTTGGAGTACTGTGTGCAGTTCTGGTCCCCGCATTACAAGAAGGATGTGGAGGCGTTGGAGAGGGTGCAGAGGAGGTTTACTAGGATGTTGCCTGGTATGGTGGGGAGGTCCTATGAGGAGAGACTGAGGGATTTGGGGTTGTTTTCGTTGGAAAGAAGGCGGCTAAGAGGGGATCTTATTGAAACATATAAGATGATTAGAGGTTTAGATAGGGTGGATAGTGATAGCCTTTTTCCTCGGATGGAGAAAGCTAGCACGAGGGGGCATGGCTTTAAATTAAGGGGGGGTAGCTACAGGACGGATGTCAGGGGTAGGTTCTTTACCCAGCGGGTGGTGAGGGATTGGAATGCCCTGCCTGCTGCAGTTGTAAATGCGTCTAGTTTGGGGGCGTTTAAGAGATCTCTGGATAGGTTTATGGACGAAAAGGGATTGGTATAGGCTAGTGGGTCATTGTTTTTGTAACTGGTCGGCGCAACATCGTGGGCCGAAGGGCCTGTTCTGCGCTGTAATGTTCTATGTTCTATGTTCTATGTTCTAAAATCAGTAGAATACAAATAGGCACAGGAGTAGACCATTCAGCCCCTTGAGTTAACTTCACTACTTTGGTTAGATTATGACTGATTTGTATTTTCCTCAACTTAATTTACATATTTGCTCCTTTTTTTGGACATGGGTGTCGCTGGCTGGGCAGCATTTATTGCCCATCCCTAATTGCCTGAGGGCAGTTGAGAGTCACCCACATTGTTCAGCTCTGGAGTCACATGTAGGCCAAGGGCACTCTTTCTAGTTTAATAATATCCTTTCTATAATACGGTGACCAGAGCTGTACACAGTATTCCAAGCGTGGCCTTATCAATGTTTTGTACAACTGATGCCCTTATCCAGGAGAGAAATCTGTCGGTCTCCAATTGACTCTCAGCATCCACAGCCCTTTGGGGAAGAGGACTTCAGATTTCTGCAATCCTTTGTGTCCAAGCACTTCCTGATTTGATCCTTGAACAGTCTAACTCTCTAATTTTAAGATTGTCAGCTTATTCGTGATTCCCCCACTAAAGGAATTGTTTTTTTCCCTTATCTACTCTATTGAATCCTTTCGACCACTTTAAGAACCTCAGTTAGCTCATTCCTGGACCTCTTGGACCCACAAATAGCCTTGGGATCTTTGCCCTAATTTGAATACTCACCATCCTGACGTGAAAATATATTGCCGTTCCTTCACTGGGTCATAATCCTGGCACTCCCTCCCTAACAGCACTGTGGTGTACCTACACCCCATTGACTGCAGCAGTGCAAGGTGGCAACTCGCCACCATTTTCTTGAGGGCAGGTAGGGATGGACAATAAATGCTGGACTAGCCAGCAAAGTCTATAAGGAGTCACTTAAAAAAGAGTGATCCTCTTTGCAGTTAACAGCTGAAATGTTTGGTACGCAGGGTCATGGAGGAACCTTTTCTCTTCCACACTTCTCAGACATACCAAGGTCCGGATCACTCTCAGAACTGGGTGTCCTGGAGAAGAATTTTTGAATTTCCGGAGGATGTCAGGTCCAAGTAGAAAATCAGTCAACACCCAGATTAATATCTTTTTATATTCATTTAGTGCACTTGCTGTTAAAATGGTCCTAATGGAGTAAATTGATGAGTCCTCAACCAGCTTTGATGAAATATGAAAAGTTTTTGAAGAAAATTTTAATATTCCAAGTTGTGGAATGCAAAGAACTTGAACAGAGGCAGAGAACCCCCTCCCCAAAAAGCTATGAAATGACAAATGGTAATACTGAAGTGAACCACATGAGGGCACCAGAGAACTTCCAGAAGTCCTAAAGATGGATGTTCTTGGGGTAATAAGCTGAAAACCTACCACCTCGCCCACTCTGGAATTAGGGCAGACGAGGTTCCCAGAATGGAAATCTCCTGGGGATTTTTCTACCTTGATGCACTTTAAGACTTCCAGCACCACCTCTTCTGTAATATGTACACTCGTCAAGACATAAGAACATAATAGGAGCAGGAGTAGGCCATCTAGCCCTTCGAGCCTGCCCCGCCATTCAATAAGATCATGGCTGATCTGAAGTGGATCAGTTCCACTTTCCTGCTTTCTCCTCATAACCCTTAATTCCCCTGTCTATCAGAAACCTATCCACTCGTGACTTAAATATATTCAGCGAGGTAGCCTCCACCACTTCAACGGGCAGAGAATTCCAGAGATTCACCACCCTTTGAGTGAAGAAGTTCCTCCTCAACTCCGTTCTAAACTGCGCCCCCCCCCGCCTTACCTTGAGGCCGTGCCCTCTAGTCCTGACATTTCCCCAAGTCTCGTCAAGACATCAGTATTTATTTCCCCAAGTTCCCTAACATCCATGCTTTTCTCAACAGTAAATACTGATGAGAAATATTGATTTAGGATCTCATCCTTTTGTGGGATCCTGACACCTTTCCTGAACTGCAGCTACCGGTGACAGGACAGAGCAAGAAGCTGGCACTGAACAGCAAAGACAAAACTCAGGCGGAGCAACAGAAAGCAGAAAAAAAATCAGAGAATGTCCGTACCAAAGCCGAAGTGAAAGATTTGAAACAAAATTCAAGCTTTGAGAGCACGCAATGAACTAAAGTCTTCGATTGACCAACTGTTCAAGAATTAAACAAAGAAATTTCTGAGACATCACAAAGGTACTCGGAAGAAATAATAATCCTGAACTCCAAGGCTGGCAAGCCAAGGTGGAAGTTGAGGAAACTCAACCAGATGCACAAGCAGGCACAACAGCAAGCAGACAAGGTTGCAGCCTTGAAAGACCCTTTGACTGATCATAGAATCTCTACAGTGCAGAGGGAGGCCATTTGGCCCATTCAATCTGCACCAACCACAATCCCACCCAAGCCCTATTCCTGTCACCCTATTTATTTACTCTGCTCTTCCCCAGGATTGACACCAGGGTCAATTTAGCATGGCCAATCCACCTAACCAGTACGGTTATGATGTGGAGTTGCCAGTGTTGGACTAAAGTGGGCACAGTATGAAGTCTCTCAACGTGAGGTTTTGGAGTGCTGCTCCTTCATCAGGTGAGTGCCGACTCACCTGATGAAGGGGCAGTGCTCTGAAAGCTCATGTTACCAAATAAACCTGTCGGACTTTACCCGGTGTTGTGAGACTACTGTTATGTATTTGTATTAATTCCTTTTGGCTTACTGAGCTCTCCTGTATTAATGTATTCGTCCAAAGTGACACCATAAGTCCCAAGTGCAGGAAACAGCCAGAGAAGAAGCAGCCATGTGAGTTTAATGTTTATTTATCAGTGTCACAAATAGGCTTACGTTAACACTGCAATGAAGTTACTGTGGAAATCCCCTAGTCGCCACATTCTGGCGCCTGTTCGGGTACACTGAGGGAGCACGGCCAATGCATCTAACCAGCACATCTTTCAGACTGAGAGAGGAAACAGGAGCACCCGGAGGAAACCCACACAGATACGGGTAGAATGTGCAGACTCTGCTGACAGTGACCTAAGCTGGGAATTGAACCCAGGTCGCTGCCACTGTGAGTCAGCAGTGCTAACCACTGTGCCACCCACACAGTGAGAACACAGACCTGTAAATAAAGCTCTATTGTTTTAAACCCTACATGCTCCTTAGCCTCATTGTCCGATACACAACAAACACAATCTCCGGCAAAAATAGGAGGAGTTCAAGAAAAGAAGTTGCATTGGAACTATCAGTAATGACAAAGCAATAGTGAAGTGCAGCGTGAGAAGGCAAGAGCTGATCAAGAAAATAAACAGTTAAAAGAATAGCTTCAAGACTATATTCAGAATCAGTGCATAGCCCTTCAGTAGCATGAGGTAATAAAGACTACCTTGAACAGAAAAACAAACTCAGTGAGACTCTACCAAGTTATGAAAAAAACTTGAGATGAAGTAATTGAGTTTCACCATGAAAAGGCAAACCTGTTGAAGGAACTTCACATGTCACAAGAATCCCCCAGGTCAAAGCTTGTTCCTCAGCTAAATTACAAAATGAAACAAAATGAACATAATCCACTTTGAATTAACTGAAATCTGAGTTGCCAGGGAAGACTCTGGAATGTTATATCTTCCAGGAAAAAACCAAAAGGTACAAAAAAATTACTGCAGTGCAGAAGGAGGCCATTTGGCCCATCGAGCCTGCACTGACAACAATCCCACCCAGGGTCTACTCCTGTAACCTCACGTATTTACCCTTGCTAATCCTCTTGACACTAAGGTTCAATTTAGTATGGTTAAACCACCTAACCTGCATATCTTTCAGGCTTTGGGAGGAAACTGGAGCACCTGGAGGAAACCCACGCAAACATGGGGAGAACATGCAAACTCCACATAGACAGTCACCCGAGGTGGGAATTGAACCCAGGTCCCTGGTGCTGTGAGGCAGCTGTGCTAACCACTGTGCCATCCAACAGACTACAGAGCTCATGAAAAAGATTGGACACTTAG
The DNA here is from genome assembly GCF_965287045.1 of Carcharhinus amblyrhynchos. NCBI lineage: Eukaryota > Metazoa > Chordata > Chondrichthyes > Carcharhiniformes > Carcharhinidae > Carcharhinus > Carcharhinus amblyrhynchos. The sequence goes on along the minus strand of NC_137325.1, from coordinate 142,768,805 downwards.
AAGGAAAGTTGGAAAGCATTAGATTTCCAAATAAATATATGAAGGGATGAAAGTTAAGGATCTCGAATGGTAGAGTAATTAGAACTTCCCACAAAGAGCGTGAAGAGTCTCAGAAACAATCGGCAGAATCCTAGTTACAGACTGTGAGCTTGAAGGATAACGCAGAGAAACTATACTGTGCTTAAAAAAAAACAGATCAGCGAGAGAACCAACTTTCAAACTTGATTGGCCATGATAAATTGTCCCTTAAGGCACGATTTTACCATCAGGTTGCACCCATTTTCTGGTACAAAACCTTGGTAAAGTCGGGTTTGAGGCGAGTAACGTGATTCACGCCCGCCTACGCGCCAGTTCCCCCTTTACTCAGGCCCGAAAATGGCTGCGATGGGGACCATGCCCGAAACTGGCGCAATGGTCATTTAAATACATTAATATGTATTTAAATTGACTTAATGGGCTGCACACCCAACCTCACCGGCACTCCCCCTTTTACCACCATGATCGCACCTCCGGAATTGGCACAAAACAGACATGCTCCACAGAAGTCCAATTCGGGCGCTCCAGTTAGTGAGGACATAAGTGCCGAGCCTCTGACGTCTCTGTACTTGAGATCGGTGGTAGAGGGAAGTGGATCCGATGGCTCTCTGCTTGAGATTGGTGGGGGGGCAGAGGCGAAAGGGGGGTCCGCTGCTACTCTGCCTGAGATCAGTGAGATGGAAGTGGGCTCTGCTGCCACTCTGCCTGAGATCAATGAGGGGGAAGTGGGTGTCCACTGCACTCTGCCTGAGATCAGTAGAGGGGAATGGGGTCTGCTGCCACTCTGTCTGAGATCGGTAGGGGGCAAGAGGGTGGCCTGTGATTGGCCTGGTTGGGGGGGGAATGAGGTGGTCAGTAATGTTGTGGGAGTGGGGCAATGTCTGTGGGGACCAGGGGGAGGCATTATCCGGCCTGGGAGGGATGTGGCAGGAGAGCCGCATTCTATCTTTTGAGACGCTGATTGGAACTGCAGGGTTTCGGGTGCGTTAAGCCCCACCCATAGGCTTGTGCAGCACGAATTGGAGCTGCTGATGCTTTTTCAGGCAGAGGCCAAATGGCAGCCTCCTACACTGTAGGGATTCTCTGATTCTTTCTCATACCCCTGGGCTTTTTCCCGGAATGTAGAACATTCCGGAGTCTTCCCTGGCAACTCTTCAGTTCTTTCAAAGTGGATTAAATTAATTTTGCTTCACTTCACACGAAAGATAAGTTTGTGGAGGAAAAATGAGAACTGATGAGAACACTGGAAAGAGTACTTGGAAGGCTTAAATTACAGATTTCTAGAAGCAATTTGACCAAAGCTGGATCAGCTGAAGACTATCGTGCCAAACCTCATGAACAATATGCGATAGACAGAACTAAGCAATCACGGATCAGGTCTAAGCAACCCTTCGCACCCAGCCTTTAATAACAGGGGGCAATTAAACCATCAGGAGAAGGAAGCTCCATAAATATTCCCATCTGCAATGAAGGGGAAGCCTAAGCAAGGTTGAAGCGTTAAAAACCAGAAATGCAGGATTATTGATGCATCTCAACCTCCTCCTAAGGTCCCAGCATCATGAGTGCTGGTCTTCAGCCAATTATTCACTGCAAAAGATATCAAGAAATGGTTGAAAACACTGGATATTGTAAAGGCTAAGACTCCGGCATCTACCCAGCAATGTAAGAAAATTGCCTTGCGATATCCTGTCCACAAACTTGCCCCATCAGGCCATCCATGATCTTAAGCAAAATGATGGAAGTTGTCATGCTACCAAGTGGCACTTACTCAGCAATAATCTTCTCACTAACGCTTAGTTCTGCCAGGGCTATTCAGTTCCTGACCTCATGACAGCCTTGTTCCAAACATGGATGAGGAGCTGAACTCAAAAGGTGAAGTGGAAGTAGCATCAAGGCAGCATCTGGCAGTGTGTGGCATCAGGGAGTTAGAGCAGAACTGAAGTCAATGGGGATTAGAGGGGAATACTCTCCACTGGTAGGATCATTCCTATCACAAAGGATGATTATTGCTATTGTTGGAGGTTAGTCATTTCAGTCCAGGACTTCACTGCTGGAGTTCCTCAGGAAAGTGGTAGCATACTGACATTGTCACTGCGCTAGTAATCCAGAGACCTAGGGACCCCACCACAGCAGATGGTGAAATTGAATTTAAAAGTCTAATGATAACCATGAAACCATTGCCAATTATTGTAATAACCCATCTGGTTCACTGATGTCCTTCAGGGCAGGAAATCTGCCATTCTGACCTGGTCTGCCCTACATATGACTCCAGACCCATGGCAATGTGGTTGACTCGTAAATGCCCTCCGAACAAAGGCATTTATACAATGACGGAATACTCTCCAATTGCCTGGATGAGCGCAGCTTCAACACGTGAAATCCGATAACATCCAAACCAAAGCTTGATTGGCAACCCATCCACCACTTTAAATATTCACCCTTCCACTACTTCTGCACAGTATGCACCATCTACAAGGTGCACTGCACCAACTCAACATGGCTCCTTCAACTGCACACTTGCGAACCCAACTAGAAGAACACAGGCAGCAGATGCATTGGTTCACCACTGCCTGCAAGATCCTCTGCAAACCAGACACCATCCTGACTTGGTAATATATCTCTGTTCCTTCACTGTGGCTGAGTCAAAATCATGGAACTCCCTTCGTGTCAGCACTGTGGGTGCACCTACACCACATGGACTGCAGCAGGTCAAGAAGGCAGCTCACCACTGCTTTTCTAGGGTCAACTAGGGATCACTAATAAATTCTGGCCTAGCCTACGATGCTCACATCTCGTGAACAAGTCAAAAAGAGGAATATAGATGTCGACCCATGTTCGAATCCCACCACGGCAAATGGTGGTATTTGAATTCAACAAGAAAATCTAGAATTAAGAGTTTACTGATGACCATAAAACCATTGTCGATTGTCAGAAAAACCCAGCTGGTTCGCTAATGTCCTTTAGGGAAGAAAATCTGCTGTCCTTATCCAGTCTGGCCTACATGTGACTCCAGAGCCACAGCAATGTGGTTGACTCTCAACTGTCCTCTAATGGCCTGGCAAGCCACTCAGTTCAAGGATAACTAGGGATGGACAATAAATGCTGTCCAGCCAGCGACACCCATGTCCCATGAATGAATATTTAAAACAAATCTGTAGGCTGCTTTCCCACTCCCTCACCAGTGAGGTACAAACTACTCAGTGTCGGTAGGCATAACTCAGACTTGGCGATTCCCAAACCTACACTGGACCGCTCCCTATGTTAGGCTGCATTGTTTGAGCTAGTTTCTGCAGTTAGGTTAACCTGACACATTGGACCATCAGAATGCAGGGTTACCATTGGTAGCTGACTGAAAGAATAATTTGGAATAATTTAGACAGCTGGCGATCACTGATTTATAAACAGAGCCGGTAATGTAGTGGTGGTGTCACTCACTGATCTAGTAATCTAGAGACCTCAGGGAATGTTCTGGGGACCCAGGTTCGAATTGCACTATAGCAGATGGTGAAATTTGAATTCAGTAAAAATCTTGAATTACTGGTGACCATGTAACCATTGTTGAAAAACATCATCTGGTTCACTAATGTCCCTTTAGGGAAGGACATCTGCTGTTCTTACCCGGTCTGGCCTACGTGTGACTCCAGAACCGCAGCAATGTGGTTGACGCTTAACTGACCTTTGAACAAGGACAATTAGGGATTGGCAATAAATGCCAGCGATGCAAATAACCCATGAATGAATAAAAAAAACCAAGAATTTTTACAATTGCGTAAAAACGAGATAAGTAGCTAAAATGAACCTTGCTCCTGCAGAGACAAAGAAATTATCATGGGGAATGAGGTATCGAACAAATACTTTTTTATCTTGCTTCAGAGTGGAAGGAATAAATTATATACCAGAGAAAGAGAACAACCAAGAAGAACTTAAAATAATTAATGTCAGCAGAGAAGAATTGGAGAAAGCTACAGAACTAAAAGCTAACAAATCCCCAGGACCTGATAACTTACATATTCGGATTCTAAAGCAGAACTCAAGACTGCAGAGACAGTGGAGTCACTGGCAGTTACTTTCAAAGATTTCCTAGATACTAAAATGGTCCTTGTGGAATGGAAGTTAGCAAATGTATCGCTGCTATTTAAAAAAAGAGAAAACAGACCAGTTAGCCGAAAAATGTTGGAATCTCTTATTAAGGAAGTTTTAAAAATGCATTCAGGAAATCACATGATGACAGACACTGGGAATGGCACTGTGGCACAGTGGGTCAGCACTGCTGCCTCACAGTACCAGGGATCCCAGTGCAAATCCCGATTTGGGTCCCCGTCTGTATGGAGTTTGCACGTTCTCCCTGTATTTGCGTGGGTTTCCTCCCACAATCTAAAGCTGTGCAGGTTAGGTGGATTGGCCAGGCTAAATTGTCCCTTAGTGTCAGGGGGCTAGCTAAGGTAAATGCATGGGGTTATAGAGATAGAACCTGGCTGGGACTATGTTCGTGCAGATTCAATGGGCTGAATGGTCCCCTTGTGCACTATAAGATTCTATGATTCTGTGAAAGTCAACATGCTTTTATGAAAGGGAAATTGCATTTGACAAATTTAAAGGTGTTTTTTTTGAGGATGTAACTAGTGCCATAGATAAAGGGTAACCAGTAGATGTAGTAGACTTGAATTTCCAAAAGGCAGTCAATAGGATGCCATACCCTTGTATGTAAGATAAAGGTTCATAAAGTTGACGGTAATATATTAATCTGGATATAAGATTGGTTAAAGGACAGGAAGCAGAAAGCTTAAATGTTGGCAGGGCATTTAACTATTCTTAACATAATTGTTTATATCTGAAATTATGGATCTTTCCCTTCTCCAGGTGGGATCCTTCCTGAAAACTCCAAAGTTTCCCATCTGGGTGGTGTGCAGTGAGAGCCACTTCAGCGTTCTATTTGGCCTGAAGAAGGAGCTGATGAGTGACTGGAAATTTGAGCGAAGATTTGACCTCTATTATTATGATGGTTTGGCCAATCAACAGGATGAAATTCGACTCACAA